>NC_067147.1:17527859-17827859 GCF_903995435.1 Acomys russatus | reverse complement strand
TTACAACAGAGTCAAAGAAAGTAGGGGGGGTGTGGAAGTTCTCCAAGGCAAACCACATTGGGAAACTGGCCCTTCCCTTCATCTTGGCTGTGATAGTGGGAGCTATTACCAGACTCCAAGAAAGGTTCAGTTTTGACAAAAGCCAAAAAGATCCAGAAGATGGTAAGGAAAGCAGCCAAGGGCACACAATTTTGTAGCAAAATAGAAACAAAGGAAATAGAACCTTGCTTCTTCATGCTACCTGAGCATCTACCAAGATGCTAAAAAAAATGAGCCTGCTTTGTGGTCTCAAGAATTCTGCTTCAGCTTCCAAATACACGGTACAAAATTGAATTTGAGACTAAAACTGAAGGGGCAAAGAATGCTACTTGGTTGTTCTCTCACATGGTAATTTTGTGTATTCCTTTTGCATTATAGATGCGTGTCCATAGCATCGACTCCATTCTACCACAATTCTTTCTTTCTCTGCAGCTCTCAATCATGTTTGTATATATTTTCAAATCTACCATTAAAGCTAATAAAGCAGAATGTGGCCTACCGAGTCCTAATGGGCAGTATCAAAGAAGAATAATAGGAAAGGAGGTGAAAAGAGAGAAGCCCCGAATGCAGAATCAGTGGCCTAAACAGAAAGAGTGGGCCATGTGTAGAAGCAAGCTTAGTCCTCACAGAAGTGCATAAAAAGTTTGCACTCCATAGCCCCTTCCCTAAGAATTCATTTTATAGTATAGTATAGTATGGAATACTATAGTATACTATAGGAGAGAGAGAGAGAGAGAGAGAGAGAGAGAGAGAGAGAGAGAGAGAGAGAGAGAGAGAGAGAGAGAATGTGTGTGTGTGTGTGCGTGTGCGCGTGTGCGTGTGCATGTGATATGTTAGGGTCTGCAAGAACCTGTATCTCATGGTTTACGTATGGATATCAGAGGACAGCTTATTACTTGGTTCTATCCTTCCATCATGGGATCTATGGATAGAACTCAGTTGTTCAGCCTTGAGCTGTTGAGCCATCTTCCGAGCATCCTTTGCTTGTGACCTGTGTAACACATCACTCTTTTCTCAAAATTATTCTACATTTTTGTAATATATACACACACACACATATATATATATATATATATATATATATATATATATATATATATATATAATTTATTTAATTTTGCTTCATGTGCATTTGTTGAGGCCATTAGATTCCTTGGAGCAGGAATTACAGATGGTTGCGAGATGCCAAGTGGGTGCTGAGATTTGAACTGTGGTCCTTTGGAAGAGCATGTAGTTCTTTTAACCACTGAGCCATCTCTCCAGAACCCTTATTCTACATTTTTCCACTGATTTATCATCAGTGTTGTTGCCCTATATATGACAGAAAAATGTTGACAAAAGGAATGAATATGAATTCTGAAAAGATGAAATTGTTTTAAACCATTTGAGGCTCCTTAAATGATAAACACATGCAAAGATCTGTTGCACATCAGACAAATTACAGATGTGTAGCTAAACTTCCCTTGGAAAGAGCATCATTTGCCTTGTACAACAGAACTCCAGGGACACTATGCTGTAGTATTTGTTAATTAACACTTGTCCATGTCCTCCTAACTAAATTGTGTCAAATGAGCTTCTCACCATAAAAAGTGACCAAGTCTTCTGCAGGAACCCAATCAGACTGTTGAATGGTAAGCACAGTTTTCTAAATGAATTAAATAAATGTAATTTTGTCAAATTTATGCAATTTGTTATCACAAGATATGTCTGTAATTAAAAATTAAAGGCAAGCCTTTGGATACAATAATTTTTCCTTTTTTTTTTTTTTTTTTTTTTTTTTTTTTTTTTTTTATCTCATGCATATTACCCAACTGATTTTAACAAGCAAAATTCAGTTAAGATTTCATACTGATATCTGTTGTGGATGTTGAGTTGGTTGCTTGCTGTTTTGCTTTCATGGTTTCTGAGATAATGCTATGAAACTCCATGGGGCAGTATGCACCATGAGCACATGGCCATGCGGGCTGGCCTGATGGAACAGAAACAGCCAAGGCAGGAACAATTATGCCAAGTAACTTGGAGTGTGTAGCTGGGAAATAAGTTAGCTTAGAGGATTGATACCTGCCCAGTTATTGTGCCTGAAAGCTTATTATAAACCTCTAAGATATTTTTCTCCATTATTTAGGAACTAGCTTGAGTAGAGAATCCCTCTAGAGTCTAAATAATATCCCACAACACTTCTCATTTGTGTTTCTGTTGATAACATCTCTAAGTTTTTAGTTCAGCCACATAGGAATTATACTCTTCATTTTCCAACTCCTAACCTAATGACTCTTCTCTTCTACCCTTGTCCTTTTCTCACTGAAGCCCACCTGTCTAGGTTTTGTTCGTGTCACTTACTGTCTGCATTAATACCTATATAACTTCTACCCTGTGCATAACTGAAATCTCTGTTTATGACTGGCAACAATGGTACCTGGATGCTCAGACAATCAGCCTGGAACACAGAGATCCTCTTTGATTTCTCTTCTCACATTTAGCTGAGAATCTAGCACATGCTCAAGATAGAAAGGTAGAGTGAGAAAGATTAGATTCAAAATTTAGGAAACCAGCCATTAGCACAAGAATGATGTCATCCTTTCAAAAGGAATAAAGGCAAGCATTACAATCACACGTGAAACATTCCACTAAACTGAACGCTTTGTCACCAGATTGTAGCACTACTTGGAGATGTGGTGGAAGCTTCAAGCCTAGCTGAAGGTCATACCTGGCCCTAAGTACCTTTGTCTCTCTGCACTTTCTGCTCACCATGATGTGTGTCACCACTCCTTAGCCTTCTCACTATGATGGACTGACTTCTCTGAAGCTATGTGCTAAATAAATCTACCCTTTAAAGTTGCTTGTGCTAGGCATCTTGTCATAGGAATGGGTAAACAAATATGACCAATAAAACAAATAATAAAGGTTTATGCTCTTTTAGCCATACAAATGCTGTCTTGGGAATTTATGCTCCAGCTAAGTTTCAATACCAAAATATTTTTAAAGAGACCAAAGTGTAATGTATATAAAAATAAATAATAATAAGTGCTGAAAATAATGGTAAATTATTTGGGGAACTGTATGATTAAGGGTAGTGGAATTATAAAATGTAAGCCTCAAAAAATGGTCAAAATCTCTGAATATGTGGAAAATGTGTATTAAATGAAGAAAATGCCATAGCTAACAGCAATTTCATAACATACATATGTAAGTCATCCTCAAACATAACAAAAATTCATGGCTATAAAAATCATAGACACTTTATTTTCTCAGATAAAAATTTGTTGTGCGTATTTTAAGAAGCAAACAAATTGAAACCAAAGGGAAAACTTTAAGGTTGACTCTTAGAAATCATCTAATACATCTTTGTGTGATGTTCTTTTTATCATCTATTAATTTTTCACATAGATGTTATATTTATTTTATTTCTCACATCTTAGACACTTGATGAGATGAGCATCAATAACCGTGTATCTTTGTGATGTAGGTGATTGATAAAATTTTGTTAGTCTAGATAAGTCTTTTGAGATGCAGAATCCAAAAATGAAATTGAATGGGTAAGGGCTTTATTGGAGGAAATGGCTGCATGGAAGGAAATAGAAGGGAATTTGGAAAATTCACAGAAGCAAACAGATCATGAAAAGGGTAAAATGGGACCTATTGTTTGAAAGAGACCTCAATTATGTCATCATCTCCGAGAGGTAGAACAAAAGCCTGGGCAATCCTTTGACCAGCTGACTGATAAAGAAGTCTAAGAGTCTTCCATGTACCTTGGAAGTCTAACTCATTCGCTCTAGCAGGGATCAGGTGAGGAGGTGGGGGACACTGGGCAATCATGGTGCTAGAACTTAGAGTACAGTTAGGAGGCCCTGGATAATCACCTACTATGAATATAAGGTCTGCCATGCTTATCCTCCTGGAAGCCATGGTGTCTGTTGTTCTTAGAATATGAAATGACCCACATATGTTTGAACACTTGGTTTCTAGTTCTGAGTTGGTCTTGATGGGTGATGTAGCTAGAGAAAACTATTCACCAAGTGAAGGCCTTAAGGGAAAGCCCAGCTCCACTTTCAGTTCTCTATTTTCTTATTGTGGATACAGTACAACCAGTAGCCCTGAAGCCATCTCACACCCCTGGCACCATATCCTCCTGCTATGATTTTTTTTTTTCACTCCAATTATCACCTGAAGTGATCCTTTCCTCCCTTAATTTTTTCTCATCAAATATTTTATCCCTAAGAGAAAAGTAACTAATACAGTGCTCTCTTGTGATATATGGGGATTTATCTGTATGATACATGAATATCTATCTGTATAAATTGACTATCTCATAATCATTAAAAAGTAATGAAGTTCATAATGGAAAGTCAGATGTAAATAATGTTTGGAATCATTTCTACAACTGTGATTTGTTTCCTGATCTGACACTTTTATCGGCCATTGCTATGTTACAGTTGGTTAACAGATGCTAAGTGGTTACACTAAGTTACATGCTACATCGAGTGTCTGCTTAGAACATTACTACTGACAGAATCGTAATTGAGCACAAATTAGTGAGCCATAATCCAAGTCACACATTTAATCTATACAGTCTCCTGAACACCTGACCATTGAGGACACGGAGTCCAATATTTAGCTTCTGGATCTATTCTCGTTTGTTGAATGACTTCAGAAAAAGAATAGGCTTAAATTACTTCTCATCGTTCATAGAACACTTGGAAGAATTATCCCCATTTGAAATAATGATTCCCCCACTCTTTGTTTCCATTAGAAGATCCATTGGCTAGTACATTTAAAAGGCTTGGAACTATCATTAGCATGTATTGGCAATCAATGTACATTACTTTTCTTAGCCCCCCCACCCCCTCCCACACACAAAATACTTACTCACTTGCTCCAGGCTAGATCTAGCTTCCTCGGAGTCCTTTGATAGCTTGGATCTTGAATGTACCCTCAGAGGTTTGTGTATTAAAGTCCTAATTGCCAGAGAGGTGCTATAGGAAGTTAACAACATCTTTAAGAGGTAGGGCATAGTGAGAAATCCTATTCGGGGGAAGACCTAACTGGGGACAGGCCCTCAAAGGGGATTGTGAAACTGCATTTCTTGCCTCTTTCCTGGATGGTGCAAAGAGCATATTTGCTCTGTCATGTACACTTACTATGAGTGCGGGCAGCCCTTCCCATAGACCAAACCAATGCTGTCAATGACCCATCAATGGGAACTCCAATGTAAGAAGAAAGCCAAGAACAAAGCAAAGGCATCTTCTCTCATCTTGTCCAGTGGTTGGGATGGAAAACTGAATAATAATCCCTCTGAGATCACGGGTCTTCAAAATCCATTTGAATGTCTGGGTCATGTTCCACCTGGCCCAGCTTTCTATTTCATGAAGCTAATAACTGGGTCTTCAAAACATACTTCCCTTGGCCTCAACAGCACATACTGTGTCAGTGGCTTCTTCTTCTCCCTTCCTCTGGGTTCCTCAAAATTGTATTCATGTTATGCTCTCTCACAGATTCATCCCTTCATTATAGTAACTTTTCCTGTTTTGTTTGTTTGTTTGCTTGTTTGTTTCTTGAGACAGGGTTTCTTTGGCTGTCCTGGACCTTGCTCTGTAGACCAAGCTCGCCTCGAACTCAGAGACCCACCTGCCTCTACCTCCCCAGTGCTGGGGTTAAAGGCGTGTGCCACCAACCATCAGGTTTTACCTTAAAGTACTTCTTAACAATATATGATTTACTTACGATAAAAGTCTATGCTTAGCTTAGCATCCTCTTGTCCTAGGTAGATTTGAGGTTAATTTTAATTATTAACAATTATTTTATATACAGACATGAGCCCTATTTGAATGCCATGGAGCTTCATGCTCTGATGGACTTATAAAGATAACAGATGCCAATGATTTTAGTCCAAAGTCATGGTTATGACAAAGACAATCAGAGTTTATTTCTGGGCGTTCTCTGCAAACAAAACCTTAATTAGGAATTTAGAAAAAATATAAGGGAACAATTACAAATGTGAAAGTAAATTAAGCTGTTATTACATGAGTTCAATAGAACACAAATGTATCACATATTATTATATATTATAAATATTTATTTAAATATACTTACATATTATATATAAATCTGCAAACCATCAATATAGCTATCTTGTACTAAGGTTTTATTCATGGTCCCAGTGAAAATCAATTTCAACCTTTAAGCATATTAAAATATGTCAGTACTTGTGCATAACCACCTACGTCCCAGCAGGATCACAAATACAACAGATTGTGAAATTAAAATATAGCAGTAGTTTAAGTGTGACTAAGTCCATGGGGAACTACCTCGAAATTCGACACACATAGAAAATGGGACCCAAGATAAACTATGTAAATAGCAGAAAATAACTAATGTAACAGGATAAAAATGTTCAGTGACAAGGTATCTATTAGTCAGTTGATACTTGTTGCGATGGATTGATGACAAGGCAGGGCATGGCACAGGGTGACATGATGGTTTGCTTCAAGCTTCTGTCCCAAGGTTCCTGAAGCAGCATGACAGGAAGTGGAACAGGAGACAAGCCCCAGAATTACTTAATATGCCTTATGTCACTTGTTCCTATCAAGAAAAATATGATTCTGTCGCTCAGAAAAGGCAATGTTGAAAAGAAAAAAAGAGGTGGCGACTCATCCTCAAAGCAGAGGGCGATGACTGCACCGGAGTGATCCAGAGGGAAGCACAGGAGTCCTGCATAAGTAGCTGGAGAAGCGGTCATGCCACCGAGGAAAACGCCCTGTCATCAGAGGCTGGAGCTGCAGTCTGGGGAAATCGGCAGACTCTGGTAAAGAAAACATTACGGTCATTGATGAAACCCACCAAAAGCTGTTCTAAGGATGAGATATTATGGAGACAAATTGACACACTATAAAATCTGCACCCAACATATCCTGGGGGGCCGGGGGGGGGGGGTGTCTGTCTTTGTCTAAGCAGCAATCCTTTCTCTGCCTCACTCATTTTTTTTCAGACTCAGTATCCCTTCCCTTGCCTTAAAATATCCAAAACAGAAAGGCCCACAATATTGAATACCGAGGCCAACTGTCTCTTCTCAAACTGTCTAATTGGGCCAAGTGGGGAGGAAGCCACAAACGCAGGAGTCGTTTTACAAGGCTGGGTGCTCAGGAGGGAAGCGAAGTAGAGAGAAGTCCTTCCTTCCGCCATTCTGTTTGACTTTCCACAGGGGAACTATTTTCTTCATCACTTATCCCAACTGACAAGTACAAGCACTTTGGGTCCTAAATGAATGTGAACATTGTCAAAAGGAATTGGGCTAACAGGAGGCATCTGCAGCTCCATTTCCATTGCATTCGGTCTGGGCCACTTCGGCGATGTGGCACGGAGGCTGGTGGGCAGACACCCCCGCAGATGGGTCCTCACATACTGTATGCATCATGACTAACCATAAAAACAGTCAGAATAAATCAGCTGTGCTGCGAAGAGGATCCTTGGAGCCTTCACTTTCAATTTCCATCTGGCTGACATTTGCAGGTTGTGGACAGTGGCTCAATGAAGCAGAGGTTCCGAATTTAACCACAAGTCCCCAACCTGCAGCGACTCACTTGCTGGCTGAGCCTAGTTTTTGAAAGGCTTTGCTCGTCTGAGGGGGGCTCGCGGTAAACAGATGAGTGAAGGTTTCGTTCTTAAAGAATGTGTGTACCTGTGAATGCCTTCTGACCTTTTGAACGGTCAGTAGAAGGCGCCTGAAATCTTCAAGAAGAGAAAACCCCACTCAGCCAGGAATTTCACTACAAACACCAATTTAGAAAATGAGCTAATCCACCTTGACAATGTGTTGTCACCGCAGAGTTGCAAAGAAAAAAATTACACATAAATACATCTTAAAAAAATTAGAGGTCTCGCAGTTTAGCAGCTTAAGTTCGCTTCAAAGGACTGCGGGAAAGGCGGTAGCTTGTAACAGGTGACAGGTAGGAATTCGCTGGCCCTCCACTTCGTTCAGGCACAGGTATGATGGCAACATGAGCTTTCCAACTTGTTTCAAACTGAAGTATTATGAAAAGGTAAATTATGTTTTGTATTCATGACTGAAAGCATTTTACTTTAAAGCCGCCACAGCTGACGCTGTCAAGGTAGAGATTCGAGTTTTATGCACAATGCCTGCAGCCCAGCCGAGCTGAACGAAGCAACATGACAGCTTGTAATAAGTAATTTTTATACAGTTACATTTATCACTCAAGTAGGCTTGGCAATATTAAACACAGACCTTAAAATACTACCGAGGATGAGGACAGAGGCTGCAGGCCATGGAGGCATTTCCCCTTCTCTGTACTAGTGTAGGTGCAGAATTAGATTTTTTTCTTGCTGCATTTTCCTGTTAATAGAGCACTTTTTAAGATATGCGCCCAAATGCTTTCCTACTGTTAATATATCACTAAGAGGTTAAGAATGGAATGACCCCATTTGGCCCAAAGGATGCTATTTCAGGCTTTAATGAATTAGATATTGCTACCATTTTCAGGTGAAAATCAATTGCCTCAATTAACAAATTTCCACCAATCCAAATATTTACAAAATGGAAGGCCCCAAGTCTGCAATTTTTTGCTGCATTATACCTTTGTTTCCCCTAAAGCTCTTCCCTCTGCGGCCTTCATTAGCATCTCATTTTTGCTAAAGCCAGGAGGCCAGCTACATCTCTGTAATGGCGAGAGGTTCTCCTGCCTTCCGAAGCTAATAATTTGGATATTCTTTCTGGAATTTTTTTTTAACCAAGTGAGATTTTACATTCATCATTTATTCAAATACATTTAAATTAGAGATGCATTGAAATGAATCTGACTCTTTTACCCAGGAAACCTGGACAAAGAAAGCACCACCTAAAGGGTACGTGCTATTCAAGGGTTTGAAAGGAACCTCGCCCATTCTCACTGATTTAATGTTCCTGGCATCTTTTATGAGGTGGGTGCCATTGTAAAATGCCTGCATCTGTTACACAAGAAATTTAAGGCACGGTGGCTTAAGAAGTTCTGGGAAAGTTACACATGTAGGATCAGGGTATGAACCCAGATTGTCCAAGTGTAGAACTTGCCTCTTAGCCAAGATGCTAAAAGTGCTGTCCAAACCAAACTTCAGGGAGAAAGAGAGTCATATAAATTAAAGTGATTATTCCTCTCAAGTGAATTGGATATTGGTACTTCAGCTCGTCAGGAAAACCTATTGTCACGCCAGTTTGCACATACACCAGATGATTCTGTGCCCATCTACCTGTGCTTCCCACTTAGTTGAGAAGGAAGCGTGTCACATATGTGTTACCTATAAACAAGGCAAACAGAAAGGCAGGCAAATTACTTTTCATCTAAACTCTAGGTGAAACAAATCCAATTAAGTTCGTATATTGTCATTTGGACCTCAGAGCCAGGAAGTCATTTACTTAGCCAATGCACTCAACACTGTGTCACTTCCCCAGGAAGCTTCCCAATTGCTTGTACTACAAACGTTTTAGATGCTCATCCTGTGGCAGGCACATGCTAGTCCTGTGAAATGTGGTAACCAAAACTAAGCATTGTCTTTAATGTATTGGCCCAGTACATTTCAGCCACTGTGCTGAAAAATGTGGACATACATATTAGATAAATATAATTCCTGCCTTAAGAAATACATTTGGGGACAAGCAAAATGGCTCCGTGGATAAAGGGTACTTGTCACCAAGCCTGATGACCCAAGTTCAATCTCTGAGAGCCAAGTAAAGTAAAGGAAACTATAGACTGCAAACTATAGACCGACCTCCACATTGGCTTCATGGTATGCACAGACACACAAAAATAATAAATAAGCGTAACAATTAAAAGAGATATTTTTCTACAACTAAACGGAAGATAGATAGATAGATAGGCAACACTATTATTCATTTTGTTGAGTGTATACACAACAAATAAAGAAACTTAAAGGTGGTCAAGTTTGAGGACAATTATCATTTATCCTCTAACTAGGAAAGAACCAATCACTCAAAACAGCAATTGCATAATGATGATGGTGGTGGTGGTGGTGGTGATAAATTTTAATTAGCTTATTCAAGAATAAAACTGGGAACTGCTATAGTCTACATGTTTGCGTCCTTCTAAAATTCAAATGTTGAAATGCTGAAGCCCACACAGTGATGGTATGAAGAGGTAGAAGCCCCATAAAAAAAAATGTTGTTGGTCCTATAAAAGGGACTCCACAGCATTTGCTTGCCACTGTCACCATTTGATAATACTGCATGAAGTGGCTTCACTGTACATCATATCTGCCAGTTTTTCTTCTTGCCTTTCCCAGTGCTCAGAATAATGACATAATTTTCTGTTTATTTAGGATCCATCTCAGCTATCATATTTATTACAGTGCACCTCCAAGATTATGTATACATCAGTTTTAATACTTAGCAATCCCACATTTCAAGTATAAATTTTATAGCCAACTTTAAAGAATACATCTGTTGTTTTTAGGCCACTGGTTACACACACCAACTACACAGAAAGAAACCTGAATATGGACCTCAAGATTTTAAATAAAGCTATAATAGCCACTATTCTATAAGCAGGGAAACTAAGTCACCAAAGCCTACACTCTGTTCTCATTCTCTCCAAACCAGAGAGCTACTGTGAAAAGGAAATTAATGTCTGCACCTATCTATCGTTCTGACATTTTGGTGAGGATAAGGATGAAATCCACCCAACAAACATAATTTTTAACATTCTCATCTGGCTCAGCCTCATTTGGACATTTAATATAGGTCAGTATCTCGATCGCTATAGTTATTATACAAGGATAATTTTGAACTCCTATGAATTTTCAGCAATGTGGGCCAACAGATTTGGTTTTTAAATTGTGGGTGCTGCTACTCTGACCACTGCAGAAGAGCCAGAAGAATTGCTAAACATTCTGCAATGCATAAGACAACTTAGAAGAAAGAATATTCTGGTTCAAAATATTGATAGTGTCAAGGATGAGAATCTTCTCTACAGACAGGATAGGTCTGGAAAAACGTTGAATTCTTACCACATCCAAACACAACACATAGAGAAGTGCTAGGAAGCCACTATAAACTTCAGCTCAAACAGTATCAAGTGGCATCATGTGGACCTCTGGGCAATGCTGCCCGAAGGTGGTCAGAAAGCAGGAAATGGCTGCTAATTAGTAGTGTCCTCACAGGATGGAACTGCAGAAGACAATTTCCTGTCCCCTTTATTGGATGGGAAGATTAATCTGTTACCGAATTCCAGATGAGAAAGATTTTCAAAAAGTTTCAAATAGCAGGAGCGCAGCCGTAGAGAAGGTAATTATGTGCAATTTGTACAGTGTTCGACAATCAAATTGTAAACACGATAAGTTTATTGCAGTGAATGCATTTGGCCTGTTTACCTTACAGAACACCAGACTACAGAAATTGTACTGGTTTCTGACAGCTGACAAGAATTATCTTTTCATATTACACATTTTTTCAGACCTGTGAGATGTAAAGGTATAATAAGAGGAGATAGTTACATTTTCTAGGGAACTATTATCTATGGTGTTTCTTTTCCCCTGATAAGGGATAATGCAGGCACAGTGCTTTGAAAAGATGGAAACTTGATAACTGAAGTGTTCTAAGGAGGTTTATCTGCCCAAAAACAATTAAAATTTTGCCTCCATAGTATTTTAAACACATCTAAAACATGATCAACTCCTCATTAAACCCCCTCTCCTCATGTAATAATGTTATGTACTTATTGAAAATGTACTTATTCAATTTCTATCTTTGTCTCCTTTCTTAAAGGTTAGCCAGAACTTTAAAAAAAAAATAGTTGACCAATTTCCACTGGGAAACTAAAACCTAGCTTCTGCCACTGCTTACTTGTAAAATTTAACTCGCAGTTTAACAGAGAGTAGGCATTCAACAAATACAAATTTCAGTCCAGTCCTCCATCATTTGCAGAGGTTTCTTCTTCTTCTTCTTCTTCTTCTTCTTCTTCTTCTTCTTCTTCTTCTTCTTCTTCTTCTTCTTCTTCTTCTTCTTCTTCTCCTTCTCCTTCTCCTTCTCCTTCTCCTTCTCCTTCTTCTTCTCCTTCTTCTTCTTCTTCTTCTTCTTCTTCTTCTTCTTCATTGCTGAAATTTCGAGAGCCAGAGTAAAAAGACTGTGGTACTCATTTAATAGGATAGCCGCAATCAATATGTTTTGCTTCAGTATCAGCCTCCTGAAAAGCTACCAGATAATTGTGGTTTTGCAATAAGATACAACAGAAAATTCAGAATGCTGTGAAGACCTGGCTTTGCAGCTGACTTTGAATGCTTAATGTCTACCTGCTCCACCATCTTACCAGAACACATAGGGCAATTTCACCTTCTCTGAATATGATCAGCTCCCTTTCCTCTCTTGTCTATTAGCATCTTTACTGTAGACCCTCTATACGTAAGACAGACAAGCTCCTCATAGCTAGCTAACAATATACTATTGTACTTTCAAAGAACTTGAAGGAGGAACCTTATAAACTGTTGTCCCCTACATCTAATCATTATGTATTTGGACAAAGAGTCACCTATCATAATTCCCGAGGAATAATTTCCAGAGTTAGAGTCCTTTTCCCTTCCTGGCAGACCAACCCTTAGGGAAAATCTTGTCAGCGCTTAAAAAGGAAACCAGCTGAGTAGTAGTGATGTACCCTTTAGTCCCAGCACTCAGGAAGCAGAGGCAGTCAGATCTCTGTGAGTTCAAGGACAGCCTGGTCTACAAAGCAAGTTCCAGGACAGCCAGGACTACACAGAGAAACCCTGTCTCAAAAAACAAAAAAGAAGAAAAGAAAGGAGAGAGAGACAGAGAAAGAGAGAGAGAGAAAGAGAGAGAGAGAGAGACTAAAGTCTTGTATCTGTTGCTACAACCTGTGTGAAAAACAATCCAATATCACAGAAACCTCATTTTCACTTATGCACCTTCTAACAAGCCTTGTTCACGAACAAAGCAAAACCTGTTATAAGGTCATTTGTTTTGAAGACTTGTAAAACAATCCAGAATCACACCAACAATGAACTGTTAAAGTAAACTATAGTATTCCATATAGTGAAATAGAACACCATATGGCAAAAACAGAAAAAGAAAAACAAAAGTCCATATGAAAGGAATGCCAGATATCATGGATGTATTGTTAAGAGAAAAATAAGTTACTGATGAAGAACATCATAGAAGATATTTCTGTGTTTGCTTTTATATATAAAAAGTACATCCAAGAACCCAATGAGAATGCTAACTGAGGCAAACAGAGGGGCAAAAAAATCTGATCCATTAACGAAGCTTCTCTAAGCAATGCATACTTAACCATAGCACTTTTAATCAGTACACAGGAATGTAATACTTGGTTAAAGTCTGGCACAATTGCTGAAGAATAAAAGGCGCAGAAATTATTTTCATAGGGAAAATAAAAATACCATTTGCTTCTGAAAAATTCTTTGGCATTTACCTTAATTTGGGGGATTTTATTAACATTTCTTTGATTGGCTTTGGTGTGTTCTTTGTTTCCTTTGTTGGGTTTGCTTCTGCTCTTTAAAATATTAGTTGTGTTCTCTACCATCCCGAAATAGCCTCATTGAAAATCTCATTCATGAAAATTCTCAGAGATTGGTTACTTCTCAGGATGTATTTATAATGCAAAAAGGAACACCTTCCTTATTTGTCTTTGCTTCTTGGTTACTGAAACCCTTCAGCAACTTTTTGCCTACAGTGCTAAGTTGACGTCAGCTCCTCATGTGACCAACCAACTCCTCTACAAGCTAAACTCTCACACACAAGCCCAGAAGATAATGGGGAAGACATTAGGAAAATATTCAGCTATAGGTCAGGTCTTTCTCTGTAGTCGGTGATCTCAAGGGCACTTTCTTCTCATGTGTCCTCTCTTGTAGCTTTATTCTGACACACACTGAGTCTTTGAGGTACAAGTGGAACTAGGCTTGAAATTGATGGCATGATTGTGATCTTGGGTTTCAACCTTGTTCTCTGAATGGTTTCAGAAGCATTTAATGTTTCTTCATTTGATACTGTATGACTTGATAGCAGTGTGACTTTCAGAAGACAGTTACAAAACCCATGTAAGTAAATATTACTGAGATGCTCACATGTAAAAAAGCAATTGATGTGAGCACTGCTAGCTTGACCTTCACTGTACATTTCCCCTTTGCCCAGGAACTCTTAAGTGGTAACAAAAGGTCCAGAATTGGGACCCATTAATGAACAACTGCTGTTTCTTATATTTTCAAAGTAATCATTGTGTATGAACTCTTCCTATTGGGTCCTATTCATTTCTAATTCTGTACTACCCACCGTAGATGTGTCTGTGCCTCTCACCTCCCTTGACACTTGGGACTGCTAGGGTGTCCCGAGAAAAGCTAGTTGGGATCCATCTCAAAGAGAAGCTTGGGATCATCTGATAGAGATCCTTGGAAAACCCCGGGGAGTACAGTAACAAGGTTCCACCAAGCACAAAACACCTAGATGACGTGCAATGTGGTTCTAGGTACGGCTAGTGATGCCACGGCTCTACCCTGACAGCTGAGAATCACATGCAAGAAAGGAAGATCAAGGAGAGTTTCAGGGTGTCTTCATGGAGGAGGTAAAATTCTATTGACTCAGTTTTTACCCTATTCTGTGCTAACTTTGAACCGCTAAGCCAGTGATTTTTTTTTTTTCAAGTCTACCTCCCTTCCACATTTCTTTCATCCACCCCAAGCCTTCCCAGTGTCCTAACATCGCTCAACATCATTCTGGCCCTGGAGGAGGAAACAAAGCTATGTCATCATAAAATGGCCATTAAGTCCCTAGGATAGTGTGAGGAATAATTTGGGGACACCTTTTTCAAACCCAGCAGTTACAAAGCAAGTTTGTCCTAAGGCTAAAACAGCAGTCGGAAACAACCAAAGTAACAGCACCTACCAATTGCAATATAGTTTCTTCAATGAAACAATCAAATTAGCTTAGGTATGGTGAAATCTAATTGGTATTGTGACAGCTAAGCCTTAAACATGCTCTTCAATCAGTCATAGAAACCGGGACTCGGTATTCCCAGTGGTTAAATTTCTAAAGCCTAATTGTTTGCTGTAAACCATAATAGAATGTGGGCCAGTGTTAAATTAAGTCTTACTCCTGGTTCAGCACCAACTACATGCTTAACTAGGTAAACTTCTTGGCATTCATCTTTCTAATTTAAAATAATAATAATAATAACATGTTGTTAAGACATTAAGGATGCAGTCATTACAATAATTAAGATAATAGGGAAGCACCTGATTCTGCCCCTGCTTTGAGAAACAGCTATACGTCAGGCCTGCTTCACCACCTTGTAGGCACCTCAGAAACTCAGCCACATCAGATTTAGTTATCCTATTGTAATTTCTGCTTTAAAAATAGATTTTAAAATATCAGGTCCAATAATAAGTACAAGTGCAAGGGAAGAAATCAATGTTTGCTAATGCTTTCAGATCTTGATTGAAAACTGCCTGGGGAAGAACATTTTTAAATAATTGTGCTTGCACTCTGTTCACATAAATTTACTCAATTTTCAGTCATAAAGGGGAGGTTGGCCTTAAGTTTTTTTCGCTGTTGTTTGTTTTGTTTTGTTGTTAAATTCTATTTTGAGAGTGTCAGGTATATACAGAATGCTTCTCTCTCTCTCTCTCTCTCTCTCTCTCTCTCTCTCTCTCTCTCTCTCTCTCTCTCTCTCTCTCTCTCCCTCTCCTTCTCCACAAAATAGATTTTGAGAAATTTCTTATTTGTTGGAAATAAAAATAAATACATATAATTGAAGAGTAGCTGACAGCCTATGTGCCATCCCAGTAGACAAGGGAGATTTAGCCAACTGCAGTTGACAGTTAAAAGCAGAGACAGACACATAATGAAAGTACAGATAGATGTGGGCCAACAACTATTAGACTGAGCTCAGCCAACTCTGCAGTTGGTATTTTGTAAAGAACCAAGCTTTACTAAATGCCAATGAAGGTTTCATTTCAAATCGTTTGTTTAACTTCATGTGCAAATTATGAAAACACACCAATTTCCAAAGTTTTGAGACAGATTTTGTACCCATGTTGTTTAAAGTGACTTTAGCTCAGAAACATCTCTTTTCAATTAGCTCTGAAGCCTCTTTCAACAGCCTTTCATAAATAGGCCAACATTAATGGCATGCTCAGCCTCAGTACCGCTCCTAATGGAAATGCACAATGGGCCTTGCGCCATGCCTGCAGGGGCAAACATCTTCCATTTCAGACAGATCCAATGAGAAGTTTCGCCAGCTATTCTAGGACGCTCACTTTTGGGTCTCAGGTTTAGCTCATTGCTAATCAATGCCTGTGTTTTTTAATTACATCGTGCAATCAGTAATGATTTGTCACTCACTGAACCTGGGCGATCTTCTAAACCATCACCAATATAAACAACTGCAAAGACAAGGTAACCTTAGCTGCCAGGCCTCCACTTTGGAAGAGGCATTTCCCTGGTAAATCCTGAGTTGAGAAAAAGGGAAAGAAATGTAAGGCTCTTATACATAAGGTGCTCCAAACCTTAGGGTTGATCCTTTCACTATCCAGAAGCCTGACCTAAAAGTATGCTCACCGGGGTGTCTGTACAATGCTGATAATTTTCTTGTCACACTTCTTAAAGGCATGGTTTATACTAGACACTCAGTTGATATTTCTTAATATTCTAAGAGCAATTTTTAACTTTTAGAATATACATTAACACCTCCCTCAGGTAGATAAAAGAAAATTTAAATGTGATTTCATATTCCACTAAATATAGATGTGATGCTGGGTTGATGCAGTAGACAAAGCAGCGACTTTGCAATCGAGAAAGAAAAATCTTATTATTCAATCAATGATGCTTCTAATAGTAAAATCAATAAGGATGATATCAATATACTTATAAATTTCACAGAAAGGAAATCAATAAGAACAAATATTTAGCCAGTCAAAATTGAGTGAGTCATGTATTACAGCAAAAAATTTTGTAGTGGGCCAAATAGTAAGTATTTTAAGTTTTAAAGTCATGTTAGATCCATGTTCTGGTTGTGGAATTCTGAGGTTATAATACATATGTAGTAGAGGGAGAGATAAAAAGCAGAAAAACACGTAAATGGTGAGTGCCTCAGTCTTCTTATATAGCGTTGCTTATAAAAATATTGTCAGGAGACCACAGTTTGTTCAAAATTAGAACCATCTGATAATCAAGAAATGCCAAACCATTTGAGTCCGACGCATCCCTGTGTATAATGGTTTAAGTGTCTGTTAGTGCTGGTAGCAAGAAAGAAGTCTTCCAAAATGTTTGCAAAATATCAGTTGTAGAACACAGGTGTAAAAGCAATAAGGAAATTTGAATTCTGCGTTCATTTGGATGCTATACTACAAGCTATGCCAGCACTATCTTAGCTAGAAAGAAAAAATATTCTATAAATTAATAGGATTGATTAAGGACAAGAGAGATACTGGTAGGCTTTTTCTAAAGCACATTTAGTAAGTATAGATATGATTTCTTTTCTGAGATTAATTGTCAATCACTTTACTTGCAAAACAGAATTGAGTGTACTGTTAAAGTCCCTTGGAAGAGCAAGATTCTGTAATGCGTTCAATCACTTTGGGGAGCACTGCAGGCATTTTCACTAAAGCAGGAAAGGTAGTTTATGAGCTCCACTACTCTGAAAGATGCAACCAATAGTTTCAAGTGTTAAAAGAAGAGATAAGATATTCATAATATTGTTCTACTTGTAGATTTCTAGGACCCTCTGGATCCTTTTATTTTGCTGTTCTCCCATGCGTCTCTCATTTAGAGTCCCAATAGGATGCCTTCCCCTCTGTCCCAGTTTTGGGCCCAGGGGTCCCGCTCAAACTAAGGCACCAGCCAAGGACAATACAGGAGGTAAACGTTAAACCCCTTCCCAGATCTAGCCAATGGTCAGAATATTCTCCACAGTTGAGTGGAGAGTGTGATACGACTTTCTCACATACTCTGGTGCCTCACATTTGACCATGTCCCCTGGAGGGGGAGACCTGGTGGCACTCAGAGGAAGGACAGCAAGTAGCCAAGAAGAGACTTGATACCCTATGAGAATATATAGGGGGACGTAATCCCCCTCAGGAACAGTCATAGGGAGGGGAATAATGGGAAAATGGGGGGGGGGGAGGAATGGGAGGATACAAGGGATGGGATAAACATTGAGATGTAACAAGAATAAATTAATAAAAAAAAAAAAAAAAAAAAAAAAAAAAAAAAAAAAAAGAAAGATATTCATAATAAACAGCCAAAGTGTCATTCTGCAACTTCAAAGTGCTTATCAGGGCAAAGATGACTCAGAGTTAAACCTGGATTGAGAATCAGGACACTGGAATGAGTTGCTTTCCTTCACATGTGCTGCTATATTTCAGTGCACTGTAGTTGCAACTCCGTGAGACAGTACTTACCTAGCCTGGTTAAGCCTTATACTACACTGCCAAAGAGCACCAACTTTAATGGTAATAATATATTTAAGGAAATTGGGAACTCACTACATAGGACCACATTTCTCAATGTTTTAAATATTTTTTAAACATCTGAAAGTAAACTTAAACATATATGCTCCAAGTAAAAAAAGCTGGACCGTGAAAGATGTATCACACTTTGGTAAGAGTCCTTACAAGGAAAAATAACTAATGGAGAAGCCTTTGAATAACAGATTACATAATAAAAAAAAATACCCCTAATACTTTTATAAGAACATTAAAAGTAAATAACAAAAATTAACTTTGTGTGGTAGTACAGCTATAACCTTAGCACTCAGAGGCTGAGGCAGGAGGATTGTTCGGAGTTCTAAGGCCACCCTGGGCTACATAGATAGTACTAAATCAGCTAGGTCTATATGGTGACAAGCTGTCTCAAGAGAGCTAATGGAAAACATTAAATAACTATTGAACCTCCACAAAGAAGCATTGTGAATATAAAAATATTGTTTTGTTAGTTTTTCTTTATTGTTGAGAATTTCATGCATAAATATAATGAAATATGATGTGTGTACCCTCATTGCCCCTTCCAACTCTCTCCCAACACAAATCAGCTAATTTCTAAATACAGCTTTAAAAAAAAATAGTTCTACAAAAGCATTTTAAATCACGAAAGTTCTTCCTTTGAATGACAGTCACTAAATCAGTTAACCTTTTGGAGGAAAAGCTAGCTCTTTATATGCCAAGATGGATTGGAATTGACTAAAGCATTAAATGTAAAATGGGTTTCACAGATACTCCCTTGCACTGTAGGCTTAAATGGCTTGGGAGGAGGTGATTCCTAAGCAGCACCGAGCACACACTGCATTCAGTGTTGCTAAATCCACCCTACAAGATTTTTTTTTATAAAAACTGGAAGGATCCTTGGAGAAGCCTGATTGAGGGGCTGCGAAGTGGGATACACGAATAAAGCCAGAGTCCCTGGTACTGTCAAAAAGTAAAGAAAGGCTTAAGTAACAAAGGATTGGCAACCACACAAGAACATAGAAGCCAAGTAAAACAGCACTTACTGCCCAAACTGGAACAATTGGAGCAATAGAATAAATAGTTCTGTACTGGATTATAACCCAAAGCAGAAAACTATCCACAAATCTCTATAGGTGTAAATAAACACTTATAAAGGATAAATAAATGAAGAAGAAAGGACAAAACTCCTGGAGAGAAGCATCTCAAAGGATTTAAGTAAACTACTTCCTCTCCCAGGAACTCAGGTCTTAGTTGCTCATTACTTAACTATAAGCTGTACCTGGTGACTTTCTTCCTTCTCTCTCTCTCTCTCTCTCTCTCTCTCTCTCTCTCTCTCTCTCTCTCTCTCTTTCTTTTTCTTTTTTTAATTCAGCAGTTTCCACTCCCTCACCTCTTTCCAGTTCCTTCCCCACACCCCACCTCCTATATTCCCCAGATCCTGTCCTCCTCCATTTCCCTTCAGAAAAGGGCAGGCCTGCCAAGAATAACAACAAAACATGGCATAACAAGTTACAGTAAGACTAGGCACAAACCCTCACATTAAGGATAGAGGAGGCTGTACTAGTTTGCATTCCCACCAGCAATGAAGGAGTGTTCCTCTCTCCCCACATCCTCGCCAGCATGTGGTGTCGCTTGAATTTTTGATCTTAGCCATTCTGATGGGTGTAAGATGAATCTCAGAGTTGTTTTGATTTGCAATTTCCCTGATGACTAAGGAGGTTGAGCATTCTTTAAGTGTTTTCTCAGCCATTTGATACTCCTCTGTTGAGAATTCTCTGTTTAGTTCCAAGCCCCATTTCTCAATTGGGTTATTCGGTTTGGTGGTGTTTAATTTCTTGAGTTCTTTATATATTTTGGATAATTAGACCTTTGTCAGATGTAGGGTTGGTGAAGATTTTTTCCCAGTCTGTAGGCTGTCGCTTGTTCTCTGACAGTGTCTCCTGCCTTACAGAAGCTTCTCAGCCTCATGAGGGTCCCATTTATTAATGGTTGACATTAAGGCCTGGGCCGTTGGTGTTCTGTTCAGGAAGTTGTTCTCCTGTGCCAATATGTTCCAGGCTCTTTCCCCACTTTTCTTTAAGTGGCTTAGTGTCTCTGGTTTTATGTTGAGGTCTTTAATCCACTGGATTTGAGTTTTGTGCAAGGCACCAGCCAAGGACGATACAGGAGGTAAACTTTAAACCCCTTCCCAGATCTAGCCAATGGTCAGAATATTCTCCACAGTTGAGTGGAGAGTGTGATACGACTTTCTCACGTACTCTGGTGCCTCACATTTGACCATGTCCCCTGGAGGGGGAGACCTGGTGGCACTCAGAGAAAGGACAGCAAGTAGCCAAGAAGAGACTTGATACCCTATGAGAATATATAGGGGGACATAATCCCCCTCAGGAACAGTATAGGGGAGGGGAATAATGGGAAAATGGGGGAGGGGGGAGGAATGGGAGGATACAAGGATGGATAACATTGAGATGTAACAAGAATAAATTAATAAAAAAAAAAAAGAAAAAAAAATAAGTGAGTCTCATATGTCAGAAATTCTAAAATTTTATAGATCCCAGAAGGAGGAAAAGGATGGCAAAAGCAAGCAAAAAGTCAGAGAAGGCCCCTGCTCCCACTGTTAGGTGTCCACAAGAAGTCCAAGCTACACAGCCATAACATATATGCACAGACCTAGGTCAGTCCTATATAGACTCCCTGGTTTTCAGTTCAGCCTCTGTGAGTCCCTGTGATGCCTGATTAGTTGATTCTGTGTGTTACTTTCTTGTGATGTCTTTGACACCTCTGGCACCTACAATCCTTCCTCCCCCTCTTCTATAGGATTCCTGAGCTTCACCTAATGTCTGACTGTGGGTCTCTGCTCTGCATCTGCTCCCTTCGGATGCTGGAGGAAGCCACTCTGATGATGATTATGCTAGGCTCTGGTCTACAAATACAGCAGAGTGTCACTAGGAATCATTCTGTTGATATTGACATTTCTCTCCCCGACCCCACTCTTTTTTTCTAATTTTGTTTGGTCCTATCTTAGGTCTCTGAGCTAACAAATCTCTGGTTCCTACTCCTACAGGAAGTGTCAAGGGTGGGCCCCCTCTCAGGGTATGGTCCTCAAGTTGGACAAGTTGTAGGTTGGCCACTCCAACAAGTTCTGCATCACCTTTACCCCAGCATATCTTGCAGGCAGGACAAAGTGTAGGTCCAAGGTTTTATGGCTTGGTTGATATCTCAATGCCTGCATTGGAAGGTGACAGAAGACGGCCAGTTGAGGCTTTCAATACACCCATTGTAGGAGTTTTACTAAGGTCACTCATAGATTCTTGAGAGTTTTCATTGCACTAGGGTTTTTACCTTGTCCATAAAATGCCCCCCACCCCCAGTTCCAGACATCTCTCCCAGTACTCTCTCCTCCATCCCTGCCCTACCTGTTCTTTTCTGTTCCCATCTCCACCTGCATGCAGTCAACCCTGAAAATCTAGTTTATTTCCCCTTCCAGGGAGACTCACATACATCCACACTTGTGCCTCTCTGGGTCTGTGAATTGTAACGTGATTATCTTTTACTTTACAGCTAATATACACTTTTAAGTTAATATATATACTGTTTTTCTTTCTGAGTCTGGGTTATCTCACTCAGGATAACTTTATCTAGTTCTATCTAGTTTCTAGAAATTTTCATGATGTCAATTTTTAACAGATAAGAAATACTCCATTGTGTAAATGTAGCACATTTTCTTTACCCATTCTTCACTTGTTTCCAGTTTCTGGATATTGTGAATAAATCTCTTATCAACATAACTGAGCAAGTGCCATTGTGGTAGGATGGAACATCTTTAGGGAATACGCCCAAGAGTGGTATAGCTGGGTCTTGAGGTAACTTGATTCCCAATTTTCTGAAAACCTCCAAATTGATTTTCAAAGTGGCTGTACAAGTTCGCAATTCCAATCAGCAATGGAAGAGTGTTTCCATAGCTCTAAATCCTCCACAGCATGAGCTGTCACTTGGGAGGTATTTTTCCTTTATTTATTATTTATTTTACTTCCTTATATCCCCCCTTCCTCTCTTCCCAGGCCCACCTTACAACCCTCCTTGCTCCATTCTCCTCTCTCCTTCTCTCTATGGGTACCAATCCATTCTGGACCATTAAAGCGATTGCAGAACTAGGCTCCTCCTGTCCTACTAAGGCTATACAAGGCAGCCTAGTTAGGGGAATGAGATCCAAAGGCAAGCATCAAAAGCAAAGAGGGTCCCAGATCCACTTGGGGAAACCACATGAAAACAAACTGCATTTGTTTCATGTGTGCAGAAGACCTAGGACCAGTCGTGCATGCTCTTTGGTTGGTGATTCAGTCTCTCTGATCCCCCATGGGCCCAGACTTCTTAACACTGTAGGTCTTTTTGTTGGTTTCCTTGACCTCTCTGGCTCCCTCAACCATTCCTCTCACTCTTCCACAGAACTCCCTGATCTCAGCCTATTGTTTGTTTGTGAGTCTCTGCATCAGTTTCCATCAGCAGACAAATGAAGTCTCTTAGAAGACAGTTATATGCTAGGTTCCTGTCTACAAGCAGAGCAGAGTATCTTCAATAGTGGCAGGGGTTGACTCTCTCTTATGGGGTGGGTCTCAAGTTGGGCCAGTCATTTGTTTTCAACTCCCTCAATCTCTGTTCCATCTTTATCCCTTCACTTTTCTAGGCAAGACAAATTTTGGGTCAAAGGTTTTGTGGGTAGATTGGGGCCCGCTTTCCTCCATTGGAAGTCCTCTCTGGCTATAGGAGGTAGAAACTTCAGACTCCTCTACACGCACTACTAGAAGTTTCAGCTGCCTTCACCACCATAGATTCCTGGAGTCTGCTCCACTCTTGTGTTTTTCACCTTAGCCATTTCACAGGTGTCAGATGGAATCTTATAGTTGTTTTGATTTGCATTTCTCAAATGTCTAAGGATGTTGAACACTTCTTTAAGTATTTCTTGTCTATTTGTGATACCTCTGTTAAGAATTATCTGTTTAATCTATACATCATTTTTAATTGGATTATTTGGGTTTGTTGTTGTCTAGTTTCTTTGAATTCTTTATATATTTGAATATTAGCCCTGTGTCAAGTGTGAAGTTGGTAAAAATATTTTCCCATTCTATAGGCTGCCACTTTGTTCTAGTAACAGTACCCTTTGCGTTTCATAAGATCCCATTTATTAATTGTTGATCTTAGTGTCTAAGCTATTGATGTTCTGTTCAGAAAGTTGTCTCCTGTGCCAATGCATTCAAGGATATCCCCTGCTTTCTCTTCTACCAGATTTAGTGTTTCTGGTTTTATGTGGAGGTCTTTGATCCACTGGGACTTGAGTTTTGTACAAAGTGATAGATAATGGATCTATTTGCATTCTTCTACATATTGGCATCCAGTTAGAGCAGTGCGCGCGCGTGCACACATGCACACGCGCACACACACACAAAACACAAACACCTAGTTGAAAAGTTTTCTTTTTTCCATTGTACATTTCTGGCTTTTTTTAAATCAAAAATCAGGTGTCCATGTCTAAATTTTCATCTAAGTCCTTGATTCAAGTCCATTGATTAACCTGTCTGTTTCTATGCCAATACCATGTGGTTTTTGTTTGTTTCATTTGTTTAGCAGTTTTTCTTTGCTTGGTTGGTTTTTCAAGACAACCTTTTTCTGTGTAGCCTCGGATATCCTGGACTCAATTTGTAGGCCAGGCTGACCTTGAACTCATAGACATCCACCTACCCCTGCCTCCCCAAGTACTGGGATTACAGGCATGATCTACCACACCATGGTCATTTTATTTGTTTCTTTCTTTCTTTTTATAGCCTTTTAGCACAACTTAAAATCAGGGACTGGGATACCTTCAGAAATTCTGTTATAGTATAGAATTAGGTGGGTTTTTTTAAATATAAATTTGAGTATTGTTCTTTCAAGGTCTGCAATAAATTGTGTTGTAATTTTGATGGCGATTACATTGAATCATTGAATCTGTAGATTGCTTTTGGTAAGATGGCCATTTTTGCTATGTTAATCCTAATGATCCATGAGCAGAATATCTTTCCATCTTCTGAAATCTTGATTTTCTTTTCTCAGGGACTTGAAGTTCTTGTCATACACATCTTTCACTTGCTTGATTGGCGTTATCCCAAGATATTTTATGTTTTTTGAGGCTATTGTGAAGGATGTTGTTTCCGTGATTTCATTCTCACCCTATTTGTTATCTGCATATAAATGGGCTACTGATTTTTTTTTTTAATTTTTAAGGCTTTTTGGTTAATTCTGTATCTATTTACTTTGCCAAAGGTGTTCATCAGCTATAAGAGTTCCCTAGTAGACATTTTCTTGGGGTAGGTTATGTATACTATCATATCACCTGCAAATAATGATACTTTGAATTTGTCCTTTTCAAACTGTATCCCCTTAACCTTTTTCAGTTATTTTTTTTAATTGCTCTAGCTAGAAGTTCAAGCACTAAATAGATATGGAGAAAGTGGACAGCCTTGTCTTGTTCAGGAATTGCTTTGAGTTTCTCTCCACTTACTTTCATGCTTGCTGGAAACTGCTTTTTTAATGTTTAGATATATCCCTTGTATCCTTGATCTCTGCAAGACTTTTATCATGAAGGAGTGCTGGATTTTGTCAAAGGCCTTTTCAGCAACTAATTAGATGATCTTGTGGGGTTTTTTTCTCTTTCAGTTTGTTTATATGGTGGTTTACATTGACAGAATTTTGAATGTTGAACCATAGCTGCATCTCTACGATGAAGCCTACTTGATCATGGTGGGTGCCAAAATTTTAATTGAGTAATTTTACATCAATGTTCATAAGGAAAATTGATTTGCCATTGACTCTATTGAGTCTTTGTGTGGTTTGGTTATCAAGGTGACTATAGCCTTATAAAATTAATTTAGCAATGTTCCTTCTGTTTCTACTTTGTGAAATAATTTGAGGAGTATTGGTATTACCTCTTATTTAAATCTGGTAGAATTCTGAACTTGTCTGGCCTTGGGCTTTTTTGGTCGGGAGACTATTAATAATTTCTATATTTTTAAGGGATATAGTTCTATTTAAAGTATCTGATCTTTATTTAACTTTCTTAAGTGGTATTTATTAATAAAATTGTCTATTTCTTTAAGTTCTTCCAATTTTGTGAAGCACACATTTTTCAAGTATGACCTAATAATTCTCTGGATTTACTCCTGGTCTTTTGTTATGTACTCCCTTTCATTTGCGACTTTGTTAATTTGGATATTCTCTCTCTGCCTTTTAGTTAGTTTGGCTAGGGTTTTGTCTATCTTGTTGATTTTCTCAAAGAACCAGCTCTTGGCTTACTTGATTCTTTGTATTGTTCTCTTTGTTTCTATTTTATTGATTTCAGTCCTCAGATTGGTTATTTCCTGCCTTTTACTCCTCTTGGCTATGTTTGCTTCTTTTTCTTTTAGACTTTTCAGGTGTGCCATAAAGTTGCTAGTGTGGGACCTCTCCAATTTCTTTATGAAGGCACTTGGCACCTTGAACTTTGTTCTTAGTACTGCTTTTATTGCATCCCATAAGTTTGAGTACATTGTGCATTAGTTTTCATCGAATTTCTAGGAAGTCTTTAATTTTCTTATTTTTGTTTTGACCTAGTAGTCATTCAACAGAGAGTTGTTCAGTTTCCATGAATTTGTAGATTTTCTGTTGTTGAAATGCAGCATTAATCCATAATTTGCTAGGATACAGGGAATTATTTTAATTTTATTGTATCTACTGAGACTTGCTTTGTGATCAAACATTGTGGTCGGTTTTATAGAAAGTTATGTGTGGGGTTGAGAAGAATATATATTCTTTTGTGTTCATGTGGTATGTTCTGTAGATATCTGTTAGATCCATTTGATTTATAATGTTGGTTAGTTTCATTATTTGTCTGCTTATTTCCTGTCTCAATAACCTATCCACTAGTGAGAGTGGGGCATTGAAGTCTCTCACAGTTAATGGGTGAGGTTTGATGTGTAATTGATTTAAGCTTTAGTAATATTTCTTTTACACATATGGGTGCATTGTATTTGGGGCATATATATTAAGTATTGAAATGTCATCTTGGATTTTTCCTTTGATGACTATGAAATGTCTTTCTCAATCTCTTTTAATTAATTTTGGTTGGATATCTATCTTGTTAGATATTAGAATAGGTATACTAGCTTGTTTCATGGTTCCATTTGCTTGAGAAATTGTTTCCCAACACTATATTCTGAGGTAATGTCTCTTTGAGGTTGAGATGTGTTTCTTATATTCAGCTGAAGGATGAATCCTGTTTTGGCATCCATTCTGTTAGTCTGTATCTTTTTCATTGGAGAATTGGATCCATTAATATCGAGAGATATTATGACCAGTGATTGTTAATTCCTGTCATTTTATTGTTGTTGGTGGTGATGATGGTAGTGTCTCTCTCTCTCTCTCTCTCTCTCTCTCTCTCTCTCTCTCTCTCTCTCTCTCTCTGTGTGTGTGTGTGTGTGTGTGTGTGTGTGTGTGTTCTTTCTTTTAGCTTTGCTGATGTCAGATTATTTATTTCCTATGTTTTCACGAATGTAGTTAACCTGCTTGCATTGGAGTTTTTTTTTTCCTTCTGTAGTCCTGGATTTGTTAATAGATAATGTTAAATTTTACTTTGTCATGGAATGAATATCTTCTTTTCTTCATCTACAATGATTAAAAATTTTGCTGAGTATAACAATCTAGGCTCTCACCTGTGTCTCTTAGAGTCCAAGTTATCAAGACAAGGAAAGTGTGGGAAACAGAAAAGGTAAAGTACATGGGAAATTATATCACACATATGATAGCTATAGAGATGCATGACCAACCGTAATAAGGTATTCTGAATGGGACCCAGGAGCAGACACAGTATTAGGTGAAAACATGGAAATTTGGATAAAATATAGTCTTGTCTGTAAGAACATATCAGAGGGCTGGAGAAATGACTCAGTAATTAAGGACACGTACTGAGCTTTGAGGGGACTCAGGTAGGAATCCCTCACTCACATGGCAGCTCACTACTATTTCTAACTCCAATTACAAGGAGATTTATGTCCTTTCCTAATTTCTGATGGCACCAGACACACAAGGCACACACACATATATGTACAGTAAATACATTTATACCCATTTTACTTTTTTCAAGTAAAAATCATCAATATTTGCTCATTAGTTGTGACAAATGTCTCATACTAATGTAAAGTACCAAAAATAGTAATCTGAGTGAACAAATTATGAGAAATTTTGTACTATATTTTTCAATAAAGCTATTTTAATGCTTTTAAAAACTATTTATTGGATAACAGAATAGACAAGATTTTCTTTAAAAAGTGTAAAAGGAAAAACCTCTATGACTGAAAGATTAAAAGAAAAAGACATTAAAATTAGTAACTTATTGAAAGAGCAGACACATTTCCTAGAATTTGTAATATTCTTTTCAAAATACACACACACACACACACACACACACACGCACACACACATACACACATGAAGTTAGTGTCTTTACAATCTAATGAATAGTTTTAATTTTAAAGGTCAACCTTACAAGCTGGCAATGCTCAAAGTAAATGCAGTGGTCCAGTGAGTATAGAAATCATCTTCCAACTACTAAATAGAGGCTGTCATGCTGGTTAGGTGAGATAAAACATGAGAGTGTGTCTAATCAGAACGCTAGTCTGCCCTAAGCCCACGCCTCTGAATGACAGCAGCTAGTAAGTACAGGAGCAATTTCTCCCAATGGAGATTCCAAAACACACAGTGCTTACTTGATTCGTGTTTCAAATAAATTAATACAATGACTGGTTTCAACACATAATCTAGTCTCGTTACCATTATGGTCTCCCATCAGGGTTTTTCCCTTGTTTGGGAGCTGTGGGCTTTGCTTCTTTTTCCAGAATGAATTAGTTATAAGAGATAGGGAACAAATGAATATCAGTTTCTTTATCTAAAAAAGTGAATGTCTGTAACCTCAATGACCTCTAATTCATCTTCCAGTTTTAAAAATATGTCTCCTTAGTTTATATGAGAAGAAAGCTGCTCCAAATATTTAACTGACTGCAATCACTTATTAAAGTAACCTCATTAAATGAGGCACATAAATTCCTAGATTTACAGGAATGTGCCTGCCTTGGAAAAGCACACGAGCTAACTATTACTTGTTTACTTAACAAACCGATGCCAAGATCAGTGACGAACAGAATTACTTATTGTCCAATCACAGGTCCGCAGTTTGTGGCAATGGCTGATTTTCTATGCAGAAGGTAGGAATGCTGGGAAAACTTTGTTCCTCTGCATGTCTTATTCAGCAGTCTAAATGGAGGAAAGGAGTGGATACCCAGAGCAGGACCCCAAATGTCTATTAGTATAGAAGTTGGAAGTTCTTAAAAGAACAAGAATTAAGCAACTGCCTTCTGAGACTATAACTGATTTATCAGCCAAAGCATGCCTCACGACAAGGTCAGCGTAATTAGGAATAAATAAATAAATAAATAAATATAAAAATAGCCCTTTCTCTGAGATTTAAGTAAATGAGTACTTCTGAAAAATACTCTAATCCACTACAATGACAAATATTCCAAAGAGTTGTTCCACTCAGTTGCCATTTTATAAATGGATGCAATTAATTATAATTCACATAAAAAGTAAAGATTGGAGGCCATCAACAAGGCAAGCAGAGGGATTCAGTCTAGAGATTTGTCCACAATGATAGGCCCACACTTCTTCCTCCAGGACAACTTCCTAAAATGTAGTGAGCAATTTTCTATGAGCCCTTCTACTATAAGTAATGTTATGTAGCTTGTAAATATCTAACTACTCTATGTTCATCTTTTCATGTTCAGGTATTACAACTCACAAGGCACTCAGAAAGACTTAAAAAACTAAGCAAAGCAAGGAGTGTTTACATATGCATCTATATATTTAAGTAACATTGCATATATGTGTACATATATATGGCAAGCTTGGCTTTCTTTTTATTTTACATTTTATGTGTGTGGGGGGGGGCACATGCCCCTCCACATGCAGCAGGCAGAAGAGAATGGCTGCTATCCTACCCCATCACTCTTCATCTTATTCCTCCGAGACAGAGTCTCTCGCTGGGCTGTTTACTCACCATTTAGTCCATATTTTCTCCAAGTGATACAAATCAAAGAATGGCCGAATAGTTTTGTTTGGCCTGTAAGATATAAATGGCCTTTACAGATTTAAGTGGTTTGGCAAAATATGGAGAATATGTTTTGGGACATGAGAAGTTTGAATCTGGCACTTTCTTTGAGAACTCAACTTCACTCACCCAATTTATTCACAATTTATCAATGGAGAAGCTTCAGAAGAGGCGAGGTGGACCACCTGACTTAAAATATTTACTTCACCCTTTTCAGAAAGTCTACTGAAGTCGCTATTAGAGATAGAAACTTTATTCAGGTATTTTCAGAGGCATCCAGGGTATGTTTAAAGTGACTAAATATAGTTTAATAATTATATCAGTTTTCCATTACCCTGAATGTATACTGTTAATTATTCAATGGAAATAATATATATGCAAGCCGAACAATATTTATGGCAACACTTAAATGGATCAATATCTATTAGCACATAGCAACTATGTGAACTAATGATTTTTGTTTTTATTATCACATCTTCATGCATGCCCACCTGGCACACAAGACCTACTAAGTCTGATTTCTCAAAATGAAGTGACAGAATCTCTATTTTTAAAAGCAACCCCTCCCTTCCCACCCCCAGGTCATTCACATAATCTGCTGCATTTAGGAGCCATGACTAGGAAATACACTTTGGCATTGAATAGCTACTGCTGTTTGATTTCTCCTAAGTACACAGAAGTAGACAGGACAGGTAAGTCCCCTTCGAGTTGCGGGAAAAAGGAGCCTTAAATCCTTCTTGCCATGGCAGAAGCTAGGGAAATGAAAACACTGAAGAATCAATGAGATGAAGACAAACAGGCTCCTTTTCTCTGACTGTACGTGGATCATCGCAAGCTGCACTTCAGAAGTGAGAGGACATGGAAGGATCCACTTACCAAGTGCAAGGGTAATGCTTGACACCTGTGTGACTTCTCCTGAAGACCTGCTTCCGCTAGGACAAGGCAGGTGACAGCTGGCCTTAGTGGGCAATCCGCATGAGGCTCAGGGGGATCTAGGACCTGTAATAAATGAATATTCCAGTCCTGGCCTCTAAAGGCCCTTGCTCGAACGTTTCTATCTGCTTAGTTCTATCCCCACAGCGAAACTAAGCCTAGAAAGCTCTCCATCACTGATGTTCCCTTGTTCTAAATCTAAGGACAACTTTTCTGCCTTCCCCTTTCTGCTATTCCTTCTCTTCTTATCGTCACTGTGTACTTGGGGCAGGGGAGATTACTCCACTGGATTAATTGCTAGTTGTGTAAACCTGAGGACGCATTTCAGCCCTCATCAGACATGCTAAAAGTCAGGTCTAGAAGCATAGGCCTAGGGTACCCAAATAGGAGGGTTCCCCAAGGTTCATTTGTCCATCCAGTCTGAAAAACTCGTGAGCTCCAGGTTCAGTGAAAGACACTTCTCATGATGATGATGGTGGTGGTGGTGGTGGTGGTGGCAGCAGTGACTACATAAGAAGATACTAGACATTGGCCTCTGGCCTTCACATAGCCACACACAGGACTTTGTTTCAAGTCGACATCCCTCTGTGGTTTTCTCTGGTACTACTGTGACACTTGCTAACCTTCAGACTTTCACCGTCTGCCTAAATGATGCTCCCTAGACTCCTTAACAAAGCCTCATCTTCCCCCCTAGCTTCTCACATGATCCTGACTTTTGACTCTTCCCTTCAGTTTTATTTTATTTATTTATATATATATATATATATATATATTTCTTCCTTCCAGTTTCATATTCTCCTTTTCAAGCCCTTGTTTGGCTCCTCAGTGGCACATGAAACAGTGAGTAGAAAGCGTGTCTAGAGACAGAACGTTCCCAACGCCACCATTTAATGCTTTGAGTTGACTGCGTCTATTTCTTTTGTGTACTGAATTGCATGTCATATCTCTGTTTCCTCCTGGTGGGGTTAGAATAGCAGTAGTTCGCACTCTGAGCCATGTAGAAGAAAGATATGAGCTTTCAGAGTCGTTCTTGGCCACAGCAATGTTGCTGTTACCCTTGGCAATGACGGCAGATGGGTCTCATTTTAATAACAGAGTGAGCAGGGAACACAGATGCTGCCAAGCTCTCTAGAATGCACAGCACAGACCAGGCAATCTACAGGCCTTACCTGGCCCCAAATGCAAATATACTTTTCTTGAGAAAGGCTCATTTACACAGAGTGGTGGCATTGTGAAGAGAGTTGGCACCTAGTAAACTCTTGTGTGCATTAGTCATTTTGTTTTATTAGCAAATGCTCACAGTCTAAATAATGGGCTTTACTGTGACATTTTATATACTTTTATTATGTACTTTGATCAGATTTGTCCTATTATCACTGCTTGTTCCTTCCTCTGGTGTCATATAAACCCTTTCTTTTGAGATAGCCCCCTTCCTCTCTTTTTAAATATCCAGATGAGGGCGCGGTGGTGCATTCATCTAATCCCAGCACTCTGGAGGCAGAGGCACATGGATTTCTGTGAGTTCAAGACTAGCTGGTCTACAAAGTGAGGTACAGGACAACCAGGGCTGTTACACAGAGAAACCCTGTCTCCTGTGTGTGTGTTGGGGCGGGGGAGTGGTTCTTTGCCCTAGCTGGGCTTCCTTGTCTGGCTTCAGTGAATAAGACTGGCTTAGTTCTGTAGCTACTTGACATGCACGGGTGACTTGTTACCCATGGAGGACCTCTCCTTCTCCTCAGAGAGGGAGGAGGATGGAGAAAGTGGCATGAGGGTGGGACTGGGCAGAGAGGAGGAAGAGGGCTGCGATCAGGCTGTAAAGTGATTAAATAAATTAATTAATGAAAAATATATAAATATCTACATGATATATGAAATAAAACCTTCAATGTTTGTCCTCTGTTTCCACACTAATTCCTCTTTCTTGGTCTCTGGCATAACTATTGATCCATTTGCTCAGGTCATGAGCCTGGAAATCATCGTAATCCTTTCTTCTCTATCCTAGCTTGCTTCTCAGTTGCTGTGATAAAAACAATTATAAAAAGCAACTTTGGGAAAGATAGTAGTTACTTGCCATGGAAGTCATAGTCCAATGCTGAGGGAAACCCAGGCAGAAACTCAGATGAACCTGGAGGGAGGAACTGAAGCAGACAGACGTCACTGAAGGATGCTGCTTGCTAGCTTTCTCTGTCTTATTTAAGTGCCTGTTGTAATAAAGGTCATGAATAAAAGCAAGGTGAGAGGATCAGGGTACAGCATTCATGAAGGAAAGTCAGGGCAGCAGCTGAAACAGAAGCCATGAAGAATGCTGCTCACTGGCTTGCTCTTATACTGGGTTATCAAAATTCTAATTCAAAGATAATCTTATTTTTTTGATATTTAGGAGACAAACCATTTTAATCAATGCAGCTTTTTGAAGGAGCTCCCTTACTGATGAAGGGTTTCGAGCCTCCTTGTATCCTTCCATTTGTTTCAGCTATGTACAGCTATGTGACAAAGGCTGAAACAGAAAGTCACAAGACACCAGCACCTTAGTCCTCTTGTCCTCTCTCTCTATCAAAGCACCATCTTCCTTCCTGTGATTATAAGAAACCTGCAGATTAGACAGGACCAGCCTAAATCCATTCAACTGTAACAACCCATGAACTGAAAACCAGAACACTGGGACCCAATGCCTCATCTTACTTGGAAATTCAGGAGTTGTTTAAACACAGAATGCCAAGGGTGGAATGAAAAATGCAAACTAAAGATGTCCTCACAGGAGTTGAGAATGGACATAAAGGAAAAGGATCAGACAAAACTGATAAGCTGTGCTCACTTTAGTTTACTTAAACGCTTTCATGCAGAATCCATCTGTGTACTTCTGAATGACAGTGCTCCAGGGAACAGGGAGCTAGGAGTCACCCACAACAGCTCCAACCTTGTACCTCAGAACTCTGCTAATTACACTTCCTTTAGTCATTTCCATCATTCATGCAAGAATTATTTTGTTTAGTTGAGATGATGACTAGTCTCTGCTGATTGGTTACTCACCCTATTTTGCATAAGTATTATTCAGCCAAGGAAACAAGGAAGAGCTTGGGGCCAGGCATGGTGCTATTATACACAGGCATCTGCCTGCCGGCTTGTTCACTCTGCGGCTCCCTAGTAAAAGATATCTTATAACTACACAGAGCCAAATCCTACAAGAAGCTTCTGAACTCATAAGCAGACTCACTCATCTTCGAAAATTGCCTTGATTTTCAGCCCTTCTTGCTCTCCTCCTTTCCCCACCTGCAGGGTTTTTTGCTCTTCTGATGTGGCCCCAAAAATTAAAAAAAAAAAAAAGCTGCGACTTGCACAAAAGCACCTGTGGTGACTGGAATGAACTGCTAATTATGAAATTTGGATCCACCATCTGGGTTAACATTTGGCTGAGGACAGCTGAAACTCTCTGTGCTTCTGAGAAAAACTATGAATTTTTTCCTATTAATTATTATACGACTTTCCTCAAGCTGGTCTTCCTTGTCTTCTCTCCCTGCCTATTCAAACCCTAGCACTCCTCCAAGGGGTGCCGCCAAGTCCCTCCTTCCCCAGTGTGCTTGCTCTAACTTCCCAGACCACATTGTGAATCCCGTTTGCGTCAGTAGTCAGGGCGCAAATGTCCTCTAGTCATTTCACAGGTACAAATTCAAACTCCTGCCTGTAGCAGCCATGAAGTACCTTATATACCTTCCCACCTCTCCCTTGAACAGCAACTGAATGCATATTACCTCACATCGTACACATTTCAGGACTTTACTACATTGAATTGCTAATCCGTGAAAGGCAAGACCTAGGACCTGTTACCTTCTGCAAGCATCTAGCCATCAGGCACTTAACTATGTGAAGAGTGAAAAAAAATGTGTGTGTGTGTATGTGTGTGTGTGTGTGTGTGTGTGTACATATATATGTATATATACACATATATGTATATATACATATATATATATATACATATATATATATATTCCAAAGAACTGCAACGTTTTTCCATGAATTGTGTAGTGTGGTGACCAGAAGAATATTTAACATAACCTTATAGAAAACAGTCTTTCTAGATAAATGGAAGCTGAAGGCAAGGAGAGCAGGGTAATTTGTAAATGCGAGCACCCAGTGGAGGACAGAAAGGTCTTTCCTTTTCTCTCTTATGTCTCCCAGTAACTGCACAAGAGTAGTTCTGTTACTGCACTCAAGAATATCAGGCTTTTCTTCCTGATTGCCAGTGTTCTTCCTTGACCAGCCAATCACATTTACACAGGCAGGCACAACTACAGGTAGGCTGTCAGTTCCTTTGGGGTGCCTTGTCCCGATGAGGGTTTTTCCCCAGAATCTATAGGCAGAACATCTCCCCCAAGAGATGCACACACCCTTTCAACAATCACTCGAGATGGGCTTGGTTGTGTGCTTGTTCCTACCAAACTGTAATTGCTCCTTTGGTCTTTGATTTTTCTCGGGCATCATTATGCAATTACCATTACACTCATAGCCTGAAGAGCTGGCCACACAGCACTCCTCAGAAGCGCTGCCAAGTTCACTGCTGGTGCTAGTTCCTAGGCTGAGGCAGGCAGGGTAACATGGCCCTCTTCAAGAGACTAGAATTGCTCTTTTTTTTTTTTTTTTCTACACTTGAGGTCAAGAAGTTATTTGTACATTTAAACCAGTGCATCAACCTCACCCTTCCAGCCAGAAAGTTGTCACATCTTCAGAACCTGCTATTTTCCTCAGAGTTCTGTCTATCAGAGGCTGGAAGGAGGGATGGAAGCTATTTGCGTGAGTTTACAGCTAGGACATGGACATGCCTATCATTTGATAGGATTATAGCTCAATATCTTGTACTATCTTTTCCTCATACTTTCTGGAAGTAAGAAAACATATTTTAACTAGTACATAGAAATGTATTAATGGGATAATGTAGTATTTTAATTACTGTATAATAAATAGTTAAACTTGGGTTAAATAGTCATATGTCTTTAAATACTATTTCTTTATGGCCAAAACATTAATAAAAACAAGACTATCAAATTCCTTTCTTTCGGTTTTTGGTTGTTTTTTTTTGTTTTTTGTTTTTTGTTTTTTTTCTATAGCTGTGAATTAAAGCCAAGGCCTACAGGAAAGTAAATTACCCACTCTAGCCTTGAACTCACTCTGTAGCTCTCAAGCTTGAACTTGAAATCTTCTTATCTCAACCTCAAAAGCCTGGAACTATAGAATGGCAGCCACCAGGCTGGGCTTTTTCTAGCATTTTGAAATGTGTAATACTTTTCATTTCAAAACATCTTTCTTTCTTTTTTTTTCTTTTTTTTTTTTTTTTTCGGTTTTTTGAGACAGGGTCTCTCTGTGTAGCCTTGGCTGTCCTGGACTCACTTTGTAGACCAGGCTGGCCTTGGACTCACAGCGATTCACCTGCTTCTGCCTCCTGAGTGCTGGGATTAAAGGCGTGCACCACCACACCCGGCTCTGGCCAATAAATTGGGTATCAACTTTTTCCAAAGAGTATTGTTAGTTTGACTTTTGAGTTTTTGTATCAAGTCTGACTGAAGCATAGATAAGAGGAGGTTGGAAAAAAGACAAGAGTGGCAAGTACCATTCACAGCACAAGTGTTTCCCTGTGACTTGTTCTTCCTGCCAAGACTGGACATTTAAAAACGTCTTCAAATGTCCACCTTTCTGGGACAAGTATCTACCTACATTGAGGGTTCTATCCAAGGAAACACCCCAGGCCACTTCCCTTAAGAGAGTTACCATTTCTCAACATGCTAATTACCATAACACCTCTGGTTAGAACCACTCAAAATACTGAGTTTGTCCTCCTTCTTGATCCTTCAATGAGATTTCAACCTGTGGCATCTCCTAGGAGTCTTGATTTGTGATAAAAGTTACCACACAAAGTGGTGTAAATCTGACATGTCTCCTCTGTTTCACTCCCTTTGTCAATCTGACAGAAGAAGATGAAGAGGAAGAAGAAGAAGAAGAAGAAGAAGAAGAAGAAGAAGAAGAAGAAGAAGAAGAAGAGTGAGATAAATGCTTCTAGAGCCCCTTTATGCTCCAATGTTAACTCTGTTAGTGAACTACAGAAGTTGCCAAACTCTTACTCAAATGTCAGGTTGTCTTGGGTTGTGCAATCAGGTCATAAGATAGAACCTCTTGAAATGATGTTTTTGTGTAGCTTCAATAAAGGCTTGATTACAAATCGGTAACCAGTGACAGAAACTGATGGTCATTTACACTTTTGTTTCACTTTCTGAAACATCATGAGATAATAGGAAGAACCTTGGTTTGACATCGTAGAAATTGTTTTTTAGTTCAGTTTAATCACTCAGTGATACATGGCAAATTATTGCAGCTCACTGTAAGTAAATTTCCCTAATTATTACACAGTGTAATATTTAAAGTTATCTTACAGTCATTTTGCTTATAATAAAGAATAAAGTGAGAAGCTATGTTAAAGCACACAAACATCTACCACATCAAAATACACACAGCAAATGAGAATTCTGTTTTCAATCTTAACTTATCTAAATGTATTTTTGCATATATAAAAACTCCAAACTATTTTTCAACCAATCTAAATGTGAATTTTTTTATTTTATATGAGTAAGATACAAATTATCACTCAAATGGAAAATAATATCAGCCCGCATATACAATTCTATCATTTCATTGGTCACATATTGTTACAGGGATCTGGTTCCACATTTTTCTATTTTATAAGATCAAATTAGGTAATTTGAATCCCAAACATACTCTGTTTACAACCATCTAAATAAGTACACCAGAAAGTTTTCATTTCTCATTTTAATTTAAAATAAAACTACATGTTCTTAAGATACAGGGACTATTCTGATCATTGGCTAGATCTGGGAAGGGGTTTAAAGTTTACCTTCTGTATTGTCCTTGGCTGGTGCCTTAGTTTGAGCGGGACCCCTGGGCCCAAATCTGCCTATCATATTGTTCTACTTGTAGGTTTCTAGGACCCTCTGTATCCTTTTATTTTTCTATTCTCCCATGCGTCTCTCATTTAGAGTCCCAGTAGGATGCCTTCCACTCTGTCCCAGTTTCCTGGTAAGTGAAGGCTTTCGTGGGACATGCCCCTTGGGCTAGTATGCAGATATAAGTGAGTATATACCATTTGATTCTTTCTGCTTCTGGGTTAACTCACTCATTATGATCATTTCTAGCTCAATCCATTTATCCACAAATTTCGGGAATTCCTTGTTTTTAATAGCTGAGTAGTATTCCATAGTGTATATGTCCCCTGGAGGGGGAGACCTGGTGGCACTCAGAGGAAGGACAGCAGGTAGCCAAGAAGAGACTTGATACCCTATGAGAATATATAGGGGGAGGTGATCCCCCTCAGGAACAGTCATAGGGGAGGGGAATAATGGGAAAATGGGGGCGGGGGATGGGAGGATACAAGGGATGGGATAAACATTGAGATGTAACAAGAATAAATTAATTAAAAAAAAAGGAAAAAAATGAGCAAATAAAAAAAATAAAATCATTAAGTAATAAAAAAAAAAAAAAAAAGATACAGGGACTAGTTCAGACTGAGACCTAAAAGATAAATACTGCCTCATATTTTCAGGAATAGGCCCCAAAGCGGTTCTCTCCTTCTTCTCCCTATGCATTTCCTTTTCTCATTATCTTTCTCACAAGGAAATTAGAATGCACAGATCAGTGAGTCATCACTTAGCCAAACATGGCTTCAGATATGAGGACACCATCGAGCAAAAATCTCCCCACAGACACAGTTTGGTTGTATTGACCTAAGAGACTGAGATATTGTAAGAATTGGGGATACAGGCCCTGAAATCCAAAAAGGTAAACTTTGGGGGAAATTAGTATGGTGTTCTTTCACCATAGAGTTAGAAGCACACAGAAGTCAGCCACAGGGACCGAATCATTCTGCAGCTTTTGAAAGTGAAATTGCTTCTATCCTGGTGTATAACCTCGGAAAGGGGCCATGTTGTCTTACACACTCTGCTTCAGTTTCATGCATCTCAAACATGCCCGTGCATGCCCAAGTCCCTTCTCTCAATGACCATCCCTTGATCATATCAAAACCTCATTCCTCAGCACTTCAAAGGTAGACCAGAGGAAGAAATTTTAGATATCTCAGGCCATTTAAATAAGATAACCAATTATCTTAATCAAAATATTAACTTTTCAGATCATGTGACACACCAAAAACAAAACAAACAAAATATGACCTAAATAACTGACAATTTATTCTGAGAAAACTCTCTCTTTCTCATAGTGATCTAGGTCTGCTTGTGTGAATCTCAATGGGCTCAGCCAAGATCATGCACCTACCTAAGTTTTGTCACAGCCAAAACACTCCCTTTCCTCAAAGAAAGAAGCTGAAACGTTGTGTAGGTTGTAGTTAAGTGATTCTGGTTTTAAATGGTTATACGGCCATTTTCTTTTTTTTAAATATTTTATTAATTTATTCATATTACATCTCAATTGTTAACCCATCCCTTGTATCCTCCCACTCCTCCCTCCCTCCTGCTTTCCCCTACTCTCCTCCCCTATGTCTGTGACTGAGGGGAATCTCCTCCCCCTGTATATGCTCATAGGGTATCAAGTCACTTCTTGGTAGCCTGCTATCCTTCCTCTGAGTGCCACCAGGCCTCCTCATCAAGGGGAGTAGTCAAGTATGGGGCACCAGAGTACATGTGAAAGTCAGTCCCCACTCTCCACTCAGTGGTGGAGAATGTCCTGTCCATTGGCTAGATCTGGGTAAGGGTTCAAAGTTTACTGCACATATTGTCCTTGGTATGTGTCCTTGGTAGTGTATATGGCCATTTTCAATGACTGCAGAATAAAACCAAATTTTGAAGGTGTTTATTTTTTCAGAGAGACTATGGACTCAGAAAAAAGGTAAGAAAAATATTTATAATCCTCTCAGAAACAAAAGTTAGTAAAATTATCTAGAAAGACTGGCTGCCCCATAAGCCCCAACTTTGTCCATAAGAGGTAACTCTCCAAGTTTGTATTACCCATAGATCCAAGCATCCTAAGATTTAAGAAATAGAAAAATAGGTCTGAAAATGAAAATATGGAGGCTCAAACTTAGAAATATATGTATACAGATTGTAGTGGTTTCAGTGAGAAATGTCCATCATAGGCTCCACTATTTGAATACCTGGTCTCCAGCTGGTGGCTCTGCCTGGGGAGGTTTAGGATTGTGTGACCTTGCCGAAGGAAATGCTTCCTCAGAGAAGGATTTGAGAGTGTACAGTAATACTTCGAGTAACTTCTGGTTTGGTCTCTCTGTTTTGTATTTGTGTTTTAAGAGAGGGGTTCTCAGTTTTCTGTTCCTGCCTGGCCTTCTTACCATAATGAACTCTTCTCCTTCTGAACCCATAAACCAAAACGAACTCTTTTGTAAGTTGCCTTGGTCATGGTGTTTCATCAACAAAAATAAATAAATAATACACACTGATAATATAAATGTGTATGTGTGTGCTCTCACATCGCGAGGATGAAATGTTGGCTACCACAGCTGTCGTCTTTTCAGTTCTAAGGAACTGCCTGCACATTGCCAATATTCAGAGAAGCCTTATTTCTTCCTGTCCAGCTCTGATTTATTACTATTCTCTTGTGGAATGCACATGGTATGGTTGCTTTTACCCTTACAAATATTTGTACTTTGGCAGATGAAAGCAAACATTTTTTAGTTTGTTTGATTCTATCTTTGTTTCAAATGGTGGTTTTTGTTTCCCCCCCCCCCCCCCCCCCGGGAGAAGTAGAACACTTAAGTTTCTTTTCCCTCTATTCATTAACAAAACCTAAATGATGACCACCTCCTACCCACCCACCCCCAAAAAAGGAAATCCTAGTCATGAAGAAAACTTATTTTTTAATTGGCTACCATAAATATCTTACAGATTAATGGTATTTGGGAAACTTCATAGGAAAAATATAAGAGATTTCATAGTCTAGAAGATGTGCAGGAAGTTTTTCAATGTTTTAGGAAAAGTTTTACACTTCTACATTTCTTCAAATCATCAATCAAATATTGTGAGAAAATAAAGACATCGTTTATACAAAAGTGCACAGAAAGTTTACCTCCTGCATACCTTTTTCAAGGAAGTAATTTGAAGATACACTCCAACAAAGTGTGAAATCCAAGAAAGAGCCTGGAGCTATTAACAATCTCTGGGAACGACTCAAAGTCCAATAAAAATAAATCAGCAGTTGACAGCAGTGTAGGCATCCCATAAAGCAAAGCTTCTGAATTACAACAGCAACTTTTTCCAGCAGAAGAAAGGAATTAATCCCACTCAATAGATGGGCAGATCCTGCAAAACTCTTAACATCGAGCATAAGGCTGCATTTCTTAACCAGTAACTAAAAGTTTAGGGAAAAAGAAAAGCCTCTCAAAAAGTTATACTGAAATGATGAAACAGACTAAAGTGTGACATGGCTAATATATTTGAAATACTATAGCTGATCCAAATAAGACCTAACTGGAGGCTGGAGAAATGGTTCAGTGGTTAAGAGCACTCCCTGCTCTGTCAGAGGATAAAGGTTGTGAGCACCCACATGGGGCACTTCATGACTACCTGTAACTCTAACAACTACAGCAACACTCCAGCCTTCCTTGGGCACTCTGATGTGCACATACCCACACATAAATACACACACACACACACACACACACACACACACATACTGAGGAATAATTTTAATATAATGATGATGATGATGATGATGATAATTATTATAATTATAATAAATTTTCAGGACCCTAATTCATCAAGAAACACAAGGGAATAAGAGATATCACAGTCTTTTCATGTCTAGTGAACAATATTTACAAAAGCAAATGATGTAAATTTAACATTGAGGATGAATACAGCTTCTCATTCTGAAAAATTTATCTCTGAGACAACTTTATTCATCATCAGGCTTTTTCCTAAATTAGATCCCATACTTAGACCTTAAATAAGAAACAAAAAGCAGCAACAGTATGACAGTGTCACTGTTAAAATACAGCTACAAATTGTGATTTGGATGTAAGTGCTAGCTTTAGGTTGTCATTATTGAACAAGTTGCAAAAGTTACTTGTGAGCCCACACCTCCTGTAGTGCACGTAGCAGGCCCTGTGGCTTCCATAAAACACAATCAGTTCTATTCTCCTGTTAAAATGACCTGATGCTGCAGGCTAAGCTCTCAATGTGCGATTACAGACAGGCCTCCTTGATCATGCTGGCAGAACTGTACTTGCATTGTTCCTGACCCCAACAGCTACTGAAACAACACTCAGCCAAGTCTTCCCCATCCATAGAACATGCCATATGCTGCTAGGAGTAACAGTGGGTGAAAGTGCCTACTTCCCTCTCCTATTTCCAAGGATAATAATAATGCCCTGCTGGGTGAGTCTGGTATATCTCTGCCATAGTAGTTTATTTATTTTTCAAAAGACCTTAATGTCGCTTCTGAAATCTAAAATTAGCTTCTTTTTTTTTTTTTTTTTTTTTTTTTTTTTTTTATTCTAACAAAGTTTAAACCACTCAATTACACTCATTCAACAGAACTCTATCACTCTCGACAATGTATATTAAGAAACGGTAACCGGTTCAGAGAGGCCATCAGCAATTAGAACCAGCGGTGCCCTCGTGAGACCCTCGGACGGTAACCGGTTCAGAGAGGCCATCAGCAATTAGAACCAGCGGTGCCCTCGTGAGACCCTCGGAGAATGCCGCCATTCGCCACTAGCTTCTTGACTGGCCTATGAGGGAGATGTCGCCAACACGTACTCAGAGGACATCACCTCCAAAGACGAGCATGTGATGTGGGACGCGAGGGGTGGAAGGAAGGAGAGAGAACAGTAGTGGTTGCTGTGTGTGTTCACTGCAGTTAACTCAGTTCAGTCCTGACCCCCCCAGCACTTACTTAATGGGTGGCTTAGGCAGTTACACAAGAATTCTGAGCCTCACCTTCTTTGTCTATATAATGGGAAATGATAATGTTCAAGGCTCAAATGATCATTCAGGGTTTCTGCCCTGTGAAGCCCCCTCCTCGCTAGTGGCTTTCTTTCTTCATAAGTGCTTTTTATGCATCATGCGTTTTTCTCAAAAAGCCAAAAGGCCCTCCCACGAGTCAAACTACACCAAGTGCAGAAGCGTCTCTAACCCAGCTACTTCCTTTTTTATTTCATTAGTAATCTGACATTCCCCTCCTAATTTAAACAAACTAGTGCATTAAGTGAATTATCCGGGGCTCAGGAAGACAAACACTGCATGCTGTCTCTCATATGCGGATCATGGGTTCTTAAGTTTAAATGTATATATTTACATGGGAGTAAATGTTGGCAGGGACTGTGATACAGGAACAAAAAGGCTTCAAGAGCGAGGGTGACAGGGCGTGTAAGAGATGATTGGAGAAAGGAGAAATGTTAGGTCTATTAGTCCTATTAGCAAAAGGACCTTAAGAGAGAGTTTACTATGATCTCAGTCTCATGGCAAGGAGCTGAGATGGCTGGTCAGATTTTGTTTGTCGTTAGTAGCAGACAGTGATGAACACTTGGGCTAGCTCACTTCCTTCTTTTCGTTCAGTCTGGGGCACCAGGCCATGGAGTGGAGTCACCTACTAGTAGGCTGTGTCTTCCTTGCCTCAGTTTACCTAATCCAGACACTTTCACAGGCATGTCCATAGGTTCATTTTCTAGGCCACCCTGGATACTGTCAAGCTGACAATTAAAAAAAAAAAAAAAAAAACACCACATCTGGGATGCAGAGGGGGAAGGAGGGAAAAGAAGAAGAATGGGCCAGGGAACCCATAGTGGGACAGAATGTGAGCATTGATGTTTTCACCATCTTCCTCAGTACACTATATACCTGGTGTTTAATATTGTAAGAAAGTCATAAAAAGAAAGTGACTCAGTGTAATTGACTCAGAGCCTTAGGCAGAGCTTGGGGTTCATGGGGCACCTGCTGAGCACCATGCAAAGCTGTGCAGCGCCCTGGTCTACTAGTGAGTGAAATCAGGCTGGAGTTCTCCGCCTGAGTAGGCTCTGCCCCTCCACTACCGAGGCACTCTTACAGCTCTCCATTCACTTCTGTGAATTGTCTCAAAGGTCACACTTCATCAACGTCCATGAAGGTCTGGAGTCACGGGCCCTTTCAGTCACTGCCTTCTCTGTGGACTTAGAAATTCTTCTTTTAAAGTGCATCTTATAAAGGTTTTCCAATCCATCTATCTTGTTACGATAAGGGTTAAGGAATTATTCCCCCTGTGTAATTACATTTTCTATGAATATTTCCTGAATATTTTCTCTTTATTGCAGGTCTCTTGAAAAATCATCTTTTTCCCTTCTTTTCCTTTAACTGTCACGGCCAAGAATCATTTCCTGGTGGCTTATCAGGAGAGCTCAGATCACCGGTCCATTTAATGCCGCTCCACTTCACTATCTGTGCCAGGGACAAGGTTCAGTAAGAGCATACCATGGCAGCACCTCCCCGGCCAGTTGGCCGATCACTCTTTCATGGCCACACAGCAATGGGGGGTGGGGCGTGGGTAACAAAACGACACGCTCTTTCTCTCACAAGGAAGGGGTTGTAATCTGCCTTCCAAAAAGAACAAATAGGCCTCAGCTGTGAAACTCACAAAGCTGAGACTCTAAATTGGAAAAGCCACATATGTCTATGGGTAGTCCAAAAGATCTGAGGGTCCTTCCACCTGAAATACTAACAAGGACCACAATAACACACTGTGTTTCACACATCCCGTTTTCAATCCCCTTGCAACACTCTTTCTTCACAACGCATCTGGAGTGTTTCCTACCATTCTCAAGGTTCCCTCAGCCCTGGGTTCTAATGTGGGCCATTGGAAAATTTCAGACTACGGTCTTCACTGACCATAGCCTGGCTCAGCCCACTTCTGTTTCTGCTCTCGCCCCACGGCCTTTACATTTCAAACCACTACTGTTCCCTTGAGGGTACAGTTCTCTTGCCTACAGAAAACCAATGATAGCTAAAGTTGGTACATATGTGTGTACCATATGTGGTACATATCTGTGTGAAGGACTCCTAAAAGTGTTCAGTGTAGGACCTGACCTGCATAGACAAGCATAGCCCTTGGAGAGCTGTTCTTCTGTGCCTTGCCCCTGAGCTCATTGACTGCCTCTTGTTTCTTGCAGAGATACAATTTTCAGTTCACCAACCCTGACTTGCAACTCCCCTTAAGTAGGCATACGTGCGTGCGCGCGTGCGTGTGTGTGTGTGTGTGTGTGTGTGTGTGTGTGTGTGTGTGTATATACATGTAGGTAGGTAGGTAGGTAGATGATGATGATAGTTGATAGATAGATAGATAGATAGATAGATAGATAGATAGATAGATAGATCACCTAGGCAAGAAACTGCCTCTGTGCTCTCTGTGTAGCTGAGCCAAGAAATACTCAATAAAAGCCATGCATATGCACATCAGCGCTCTGATCTTTCACTCACTGCTGAGCCTAGATTAGCATGCTGTGTTTCGCCATCTAGGGTGTCTTCAGAAGCTCTGACTGCTCTTGTATCTGGAACTGCAGTTCCTGATCTTGCTCATGATAACGTCTCAAGGTGCTTCTCAGCCACATCAGTAAGACACAAAACAAAACAAAGCAAGCCTGATTGGACTCAAGAAGGACATTGACACATCTATATGGACAATATCCTAAGCTATAGACAGTTATCTTCCCAGCAGACCATTTAAAAACTGCAGCTTCAAAACATGTGTATCGTGATAGGCAGCACAAGACAAGAATGTGTGCCTATGAATATCCGTGACCTGCTCTACCCACAGATCAAAACCTACAATGACTAAGACAGTGGACTGCTAATACAGGAACAAAATAAAGATATCATGATAAATGGGAATTGAAAAATAAATGTAAGCATTTCAGGGAATTGCTTAAAATAGACATTTGTGCACGATAGAGAACTAAGGTTTATTCAATAAGCGGTGCTTGGTTTGGAAAGTTGATCAGCATTTGGCATTTATATGAATATAAAGGCCTACCTCATTCCTTATTCCATGTTCAACGTCAATGGTTTATAAAATACAATTACATGTTACAAAATTATTGACTTCCATGTACCAACTCCCTTCCTCTCCTCTCTTTCTCTCTTTCTAATACACATAACACATACTCTTCATACATATGAAGATATGATAAAGAAAAGTAGATTTTTTTTGCCTGCTTTATTTACTACTGTTTCCCTAGAACCCAAAGTAGTATGTCACAAAGTCATATTTTTTTGTTCTTATAAGAATATATATTTTAGCTGGGCAGTGGTAGCTCACACCTTTAAGCCCAGCACTTAGGTGGTAGAGCCAGGCAGATCTCTGTGAATTGGAGGCCATCCTGGTCTACAGAGTGAGTTCCAGGACAGCCAAGGCTACACAGAGACACCGTCTTGAAAATCAAAAACCAAATGAACAAACACCCAATATATGATTTTTACCTTGAAAACTAAATTGATGATAAGAAGAGAAATGCCCTAGGGCTGTAGCTACTTCAGTAATGTGATACCTAACCCCTATGCAAGGAGCCCTCAGTTCAATCTCCAGTGCTGTGAAATCACAAGCAACAACAAAGCCCTGACGATCTAGCCTGATTATCTCAGGGAATACTGCCTGAGGTTGGGAAGGTGGCTTAGTAAGCAAAGTGTTTGCCAGGTAGGCATGAGGACCTGAATTCAAATCCTCCAAGGGCTCTCAATGCCCTGTGTGGGATCACACATCTGTAATCGCAGTGCTCCCACAGAAAATGGCAGGGAAGACAGAAGAATCTCCTGAAACTAGTCTGCCATATGCAACATGACTCACAAATGACAGACCATCTCTCGAGCAAGATGGGTAGTGAGGACTGACAGCTGAGGTTGTCTGTCCTGTGACTTCAAAACACATACTAAATCAAGGACACACCATTGTTCATACACATGAATGCAACACACACACACACACACACACACACACACACACACACACACAGAGAGAATTTTTAGTTTTTAAAATGAAATATCATCTGATAGCCCTTGCATTGTTTTTCCTTCAGCATAGCTCAAAGTGATTCTTACTTGCCTCTCTAGTTCTTTGGCAAAATCATATTATGGAAGGTGGACCAGGAAGCTATTTCTATAATTGCCAACTGCCATAGATGGTGAGAACTACATAACGAAATACAATTCTTATTCAAATGATGGAATGGAGCAAAAAGGCATATATGATATAGCAGGCACTGAAGGGCATGTTGAGAGTAATGAAACCCATCACTTTGCATGTTCACTCAAAAACATAAATAAGTAATTTGGAACCCTGCCAGTTATAAGATCAATGAAAATAGACACCATCATTTTCAGGGGGTAAAGCTAGTCTCACAAAGACAGTATGTTTAGCTCATATGCAGAATCTAGATTTAGATGCATTTTTACATACATTTTGTATGTGTGCATGTGTTTTAACAGTCATGCACTCCACAGCACATGTGGAGGTCACAGGACAATCTTGAGGAGTCACTCCTCTCCCTCAGAATGAATGTTCTAGATTAAACTCCGCAAACACTTTTACCCACTGAGACATCTCCCCAGCCCTGGCATCTAGATTGTTTTATAGATCATCTGAATAGTAAGGAAAACTGGTAGAGAAGAGGAAAGGGAAAAGTGGGATGAAAAAAAATAGGAGTAGGGATTGAATATGATCAATGTACAGGATATAAATAAAATGGTATTATAATGAAACACATTATTTTGTGTTTCCACCATTAATACAAGCTAATTTTTAAAATAAAGGTGAACTACATATCTTTAAAAATATAAAAATATCATTATCTTGCCAGCTCTGAAAACTCATGTTAGTCAAATTTAAGTATGAAATAACAACATTCTCAGTTTAATTCTTGGGATGAACCCTGACCAATAATTTATAAAAATATAATCAATGGGTTTTCCAGTTCAAGTCATAGCACATAAAAAGCTCTCCTAAAACAAACATTAATTTACTTATTTTCTTAAGGGGAGGAGCTAAGGAGATGGCTCAGTGGGTAAAGTCATTGCTATACAAACATGAGTTCCCTGAGTTCAATCCCAGAACCTGCGTAAAAGCCCAGGACAGCAATGCAAGCCTGTAAACGCAAGCATGGGGAGTCAGAGACAGAGGCATGCCTGGAGCATGGCAGCTAGCTAGTCAATCTGTTTCAGCAAATTCCTGGTTCTGTGAGACCTGGTCTCAAAAACAAAATGGAGCACAATTGAGGAACACCTTTTGTGTTGACTTTGGTATCCACATGCTCATATATATATATACATACATGCCTGTACATGCAAAAGCATACACACATATGCACACTTGCACACACAAAGGCTCTGAATTTGAATGCATAAAATAAAAGAAATCCCCTAACTTGTCTGTCAAGTTCCAATTTAAATGTGGTATGTTGTGAAAGAATTACAACAAAGCATTGAAAGTAAGAAAAAAATAGGTCCATGTGCCCTAAGGGAGAACCTAATACTGTTATTCTCTTAAATAGATGGGTATTAAGTTGCCCCCAAGGTTCTTAGCTTTATTCCATAGATTAGTGCATGTCTAAACCATCTACAGAGGTGTTTGTGGGTTTGTTTATTTGTTTTGCAATAGATGAAGATTAATACAATTGGCCAATGTGCACAGAATATGAAGCTCTGTCTGGGAACTCTGTATCATACCCCTCCTCACAAGGCTCAGGGATCACCAAGAAAGAAAGAATAGAAATAACATAAAAGCCAGAGGGAGTTAATATCTATATTAAAACAGAATTTGCCAGACATGACATTATAGTTCCATGCATGAACTTATACAACTGTGACTACAAGCACAAGACAAAGCTACCAAGATCCCAGCAGTGGTGGTAGAGTGTTCATGAAGTCCTGTTCATAGCTGAGGTTTGACAGTTGCTGAGGGAGGAAAAGTCATTTTTCTTAGGAGGCTCCCTTAGCTGGTCCTGCACCCATCCAATTACAGGCACAGACTATGTGGACTTAGTGAGGTTTCTGTTTTGCATGCTTGTTTGTTTGTTTGTTAGATTTTTCAAGGCAGGGTTTCTCTGTGTAGCCTTAGTTGTCCTGGACTTGCTTTGCAGACCAGGTTGGTCTAGAAATCACAGTGATCATCCTCTGCCTCCCCAAGCGCTGGGGTTACAGGCATACACCACCATGCCTCACTCTTAGTGAGTTTTTTAAAAAAAAATTGTTCATGAAATTGGGAGTGAAAAGCGGTAGTAGTTGAAGATAGAGAAGGAACTAGAAGGCATGTAATGGAAGAATGTATTAATTAAAATGTTATTGGCATTTATAAAATACTCAATAAATTATTTTAATTCTGATGAGAAATAAGAAATAAAGCCCCATTTACTGATAGCATAATTGTCTCTGTAGGGAAAAATTTCAAAGGGAAAATGGGTATAGACGGACATATTGGTAAGTAGGTAGGCAGATAGATAGATTTATAGATAGATAGATAGATAGATAGATAGATAGATAGATAGATCCGGGTAGATAGATAGAAAGATAGATATAGACGTAGATATATTCTGTTCTGATGAATGGAGACAAATGAAGACTCAGAGCCATATGATCCTTTTCTACTATGGCACAAATATTTCATGAAAGCATTTTAAAAGCTTAATTTCTAGATATTATTCGGAAATTATTATGACCCTAAAAATCTGTGAAACTTCTTGAAGGAAAATACCTCTGCTTTCCCTACCCACACACAGTTGGCATGGGCCACGGAGGTGAAGCAAGAAGCTCTGGCAATTACTCACTTGGGGTCTATCCCCCCACTGAGCTCCTCCTGGGCCTTCCTGGGTTTGTTATGCTCTGAAATATGGAGCATTAATGGCCTTTTAGAAAGTGCCAGCACATGTTGGGAGGTGGCTACTTGCTTTACTCACTATTAAAAAAGGGTGTTAATAGGCTCCAAAGGGGGCCCCTAGTAAGGAAAAAGAGTACTTCCAGTCTTTATTAACTGGCTGCTATCTTGTAGGGGGGAATCCAGAGTAGTAAGTCCTCAATTTGGAGGAAGGCTACATCAAGAACAAGGGAGAGAGGCACTAATGGCGTCCTTTTACAATTTGAATTAGATGTGTGACCTTGTAAAACCTGATTAACTATTGTGTTTTCATCTCCCCCTGTTGACAATTGGTTTGTTAAGTGGCTTCTCTTAATAGCAAAATGAGTGTCACAGAGAGGGTGCTGCTGGAAGCCAGCCTCTGCAATTTCCAGTGGATGGCAGATCCTTTCAAGCTGATTTTGGTTCATAGATAAAAAATGATCTAAAAATAGAAACCAAAAAGAGAGGCATTTTTTTTGTTGTTGTTTCTTACAATAGCCCTGCCTCTGCCGTCCTCGTGACTAGTTTCTAAGCATGTCTTAAAGCCTTCAGCAGGCAAGAGGAATAAGATACTGGGTAATTTTTGTTGTTGTTCCACCTCTTAGAATTGCATTGCAGATAATGTCTGGCTTGATTAACAATTAACTCCAAATTGCTGAGCTACCACATTAGTACAGCTACAATACAGCTGAGCTTGCCCTGCCTCTCACCATAATTGGGAAATGGTGCATCAGACACTCGGTTTGCATCCATCTTTGTGATGCAGCCCTCCTCTCACAGGTGATAATTTGGGTGTGAGATACATTCACACTCATCCTGCTGGTTCTCATGCCTAACCCCCTGCCAGTCCCCACCCCCCCCCCCCAGATTTACCTGGTGACATATTTATTTAACACTGCATTTTTTTTTTTTTTTTTTTTTTTTTTTTTTTTTTTTTTTGTTTAACTACATTCTGAATGCTTAATTGGAGGGGGTTTCACAGCTCCATTCTAGCCAGAACCGGAACCAGAGGCACTAAAATATCCTGGGAAATGCTAGTCTCCTGCTGTATCTGGTTGAAACTGGAACTAGTACATTAACTGTCTCACACTAGAGGGTCTGTTCCCATGACAAATATAATCCAGAAAAGTGTTGGACCTAGTAAGAGTAAAGGAAGCTAGTGCTATCCCAACCGACCCTGCACACAAGCAGTGAGGACCAAAAGTATTAAGACAGCCTGGAAAAGAAGTGCATATACAGGGGGAGGTAATCCCCCTCAGGAACAGTCATAGGGGAGGGGAATAATGGGAAAATGGGGGGGGTGAGAAGGGGAGGATACAAGGGATGGGATAAACATTGAGATGTAACAAGAATAAATTAATAAAAAAATTTAAAAAAAAAAGAAGCAAGGTGCTAGCAGTGATCTTTATGCTGACTTGGTGGTGAGACCGAGAAAGAAAATCACTCCTCCTTAGTTCTCTAGATTGCTTGCACATTTAATTACTACACTTGAAAATTGAGATAATGAAAAAAACATGAGGAAAAAAACAATATGGACCAATTGGGGAGACCTTCTACAGACTCAGAGCCTCTGAAATGCAGCTTCATGGAAAGTGAAGAGAAAATTTAGTGAGGGGTGAGGGAGATAGTTAGGGGATAAAACACTTGCATGGCAAATGTGGGGACTTAAGTTTGAATGCTCAGAACCCATGTTAAACCACCTAGGTATGCTAATTTCTGTCTGTAATTCTGGGGCTCCTTCAATGAGACGGGAGAACCCTCAGGAGTTTGAAGTCTAAGTAGCCCATATGCCCAGTGGCAAACAAAAATGAAAACCTTTCTCAAAGACTGTGGAGGGTTTGAATTGATACCTGATGCCATCCTCCAACATCCAGATATGTGACAGTGCCATGACAAGGGCTTACACACACACACACACACACACACACACACACACACACACACATAATGCAGGGTTGACATTACGATTAAAGAAAGTGTATAGTATGCCAGACGCAGTGCCTGACAGAGGTACAATGTCAGCACATAGAAATTGCTTTGAACTACAACCTTCTTACGAAACATTACTGTGGAACAATGGTTCACCCAAAGATTTCTATGCTCTGATTTCTGAAATCCATGGCTGAAAGCTAGTTGGTTCAGTGAAATTGTAGCAATAATACAAGAACTGCTTTTTTTTTTTTTTTTTTTTTTTTTTTTTTTTTGCAGGTACTCCGTGCTGGGTGTCTCCTGGGTTTCCATCTCATTCCTGCCCCCTACTCAGACAGTGAATTGAACCTCAGGAAAAATGAACAACTGTCACAAATTACACATCTGCTAGGAGAAAGAGATCAATGTAAACTAAGGCCTTGGTTCAGTGGTCTTTATGCACTGTACATGACCTGTTGTAAAGAACTGTAAAAGAGAAATGGCATAAAAAATGTAGCAGAGATCTCCATACTCTTGGTGAGCCTGAAGACTTCTAGGCAGAGGATGAAAGTAAGCCAAGGGGTGGGTTGGGCATGAGGAGAAGTCCTGGAAAGAAAAGGGGCTTTCTGGGCAGTACCTAAGTACTTGAAGCAATCAGAGAAATTCCCAGACAGAAACATGGCAACATCTACCAGCTGGTGTTCTGCAAGATACTCTGTGACCTTTTGGTGGCTATTATGTGTTCTTGGTCTATAGATGACAGTTTTAAAATGCCTTTGTCTTTAAGGTGGCCTTATCTTACATGGCAGACTCACCCAATTAAATCACATTTAGCTTGAGGTTATATAGAAACAGTTAAAAAAAAAAAAAAAATAAAAAAAAAAAAACCTCAGGGTAGACAGGTTCTTCTGGGTGAAAAATCAAATTTATCTACCAAAAACCTCAGTTCAATGAAAAATGGAAACCAGAAACCAGACACCCTGGTTATACGGGGTGTTTGCTAATATGACAAGCATATCTGACGCACTATTGTGAAATATTTGGCATATTTCAGATACAAAACCGTGTCTTAGAAGTAAATGGGCAGAATCAAATAAATAAATGTCAAACGGTCATTATTAGTCTTGAAACCTGCTCTTAAAAGTATGAGATCCCTTGGGAGTTTGTATAAAAAGTTAACTCTTAGAGAAGCAAAGCCATCAATTGTTGATGTCCTTCATTTAGAGAGGTGCAGCTATTCTGATGTGTCTTTTCTGCTACAGTATCTCCAAGGTAGAAAAGGGAAATAAAAGAGGACAAGAAAGTATCTGAAAAGAGATGCCAGGAAGGGAGGCAGTTCATGGGGCTATTTTTGCCCTGAGCAATGGATGAGTTCCACATTTTCTCCTAATAACCTTGACCTGCTTTTCCTGGCTCAGCAGTAGCAGCTGTGTCACATCAGCTGAGCATCTGCTCACCACTCTATCTGTGCAAACCTGACTCCTGCTCCCGGTGTCCTTAGCACTCAGGGTACCATACTGCCCAGGTTGACTGAGCAGCCTGCAGAACATGAAAAACAATCCGTTCTTATAGAAATGTGGGCAGGAACAAGGATGGAGAGCCGACCCGAACATGGTCCAATAATCACAAATGGAAAGAGCCATTGTTAGGGAGGACATGGAGCAGGTTGTTCTCAAGATGCAGAATTAATGAGTTGTTGAATCATAAAAAGATGCATACTATCACATACCTCAAAAAATACGCGATGCCCTCTGAGGGCTTCACTGCTTCGGTGGTTCTGCATGGTAGTCATATATTCCCAGTGCTAAGTCAGCACCTAAGAAGTGTGAGAGCACAAAGCAGAAGTGTGAGGGTTCTGACTGAGACTCTCTAGTCTGCCTTCCAGGGTTCAAATGCTGGCTCTGAAATGAACTATCTGCGCAACGTTGAGTAAAGTATTCAGATGAAGTACTGTCCTTGAGTTCTTGGGAAGATTAAATGACATATTAAATACGGAGTCAGAAAGCTGAGACAGGAGGACCAAGAGTACAAGGTCAAACTGGGCAGTTTAGTGAGGCCCTGTCTGAAAAAAATAAAGGCATAAGGGCTTCACTACATTACAGTAGCTAAAGGCACATGCCAGCTTTGGGAAGCAAGACAGGTGGATCCTGGGAGCACACTGGCCAGACAGCCATGCTGAAATGGTGAACTCCCAGTTCAGAGAGAGACACTGTCTCATGGCAGTGAAGCAGAAAGCAACAGAGGCAGAAACCCAGTGTCCTCTGGGCTCCTCCTCCACGTATTCATATTCTCCTCCCTCCTTTCCTCCCCTCCTTCCCTCTCTCTCTCTCTCTCTCTCTCTCTCTCTCTCTCTCTCCCTCTCTACCTCCATTCCTCCCTCTCTTTCTCTGTCTACAATGTCCCACACAGACTCACACATACATACATTTTTTTAAGGAAAATTTCACTGGAGATTTAGAAAGCAAAGACAAAGCAAACATTCTCTTTTCCTTACAGATAAGCACTGAAGTAAAGGAGAAAAATAATATGCTGATGGCTAATTGCACATTTGTGAAGGAGGGACACATAGAAGACCATTGAGAAGAATATGGCTATGGTCTCTGTAGGAGCAAAAGAGTCTCTAATTAGAAATCCAACTGAAATTGCTTCCAAAGATTGATTTATCCAATCTGAATCTCAGAATGCAACACATTGTTGTGTATCTGAAATTGGCATTAAAATATTAATTTATTTTTGAGATTTTTTCTGAGCAGAGAAAAGAGATGAGTCAGATAAAAAACAAAACACACGAACAAAAGAAAGATGAGTTGGGAACTACTGGGCTCTATCTTCCCTTCTTTTCTTTTATATTGATAAAACAACTTGCCAAAAAAGAGGTTAACTGAGGTGGTTTAAACACAGTCATGTGTGAACCGCATTAGTCAAAACCATCCACCATTTAGTTGTCTTTTCTTTCCCTTCGACTTTTCCCTGGGGAACAGAAAGTTTTATGGGCTTGCAAAGACAGACCTGCCAATCATTGAATCACTTGATAAAATGCTATGAACATGTTTAAATGGCTTTTTATAGAGTCAGTGGGCCTTGAAATTATTTTAAAGTACAAAATAGAATAGCAAGTATAATTATTGCAAATGGTTGGCTTACTTGCTAAAAATTAAAACAATTACCTATCCCTCAGCTTCCTACCCATTGCCAACCCTCTACCAAAAACCATTGTGCATTTGTTTTAAGTCAACACAAACACTGCCACATGCCACACTACCTTGCCACTTGTTTTTGTGACAGCTATTGTTTCAGGTGCACATATGATCACATACAGAGATTTTTTATTCATACTTTTGCTTCTCAGTTTTCCACGGATTATTACTCTATCGCCCATCATGCTCCTGAATGAGTTTGTTAGGCCATTTTTACCTTATAGGTGAGAATAATCAAGATGACCAATAGCAGGACACAGAACTTTGTTGCTTCCTAGCCAAGGCTCCCTCACCACACCAACTGTCTTGAAACTGATATTATCAATTACAAAGTTTAAAATCACCAGAATAAATCACTAAAAGCAGTCCTCTCAGTGCATCTCACTCTGCATAGGAATTTATACTGGAGGCAAGGGAAGGGGTCCTGTGTGTGTCCTTAGCCTCCCTGCTTACGGTGGCTTCTGAGACAGCTTCATGGACTTTGTCCTTATGGATCCCTGTTCTGGGAACCAGTGTACTAGGGAAGCTACACTGTGTAGTCAAACAAGTATTTAAATATGAGGACCAAGTGCCGCTAGCATCTTAGTTGGTAAGGTCTCTTTTTATGATGTCACCTATGCAAATCTGTGTCATGGCAAGAGGCAGCTGGAAAAACCAGTCTAGAGTCTAGAGTCTAGAGAGGAAATTTACAAATGTCTTTGGACTCAGCAGAGTGAATTTCAAGGACATGGAATTCCCATAGTGTCAAGAAAATAAAAATGCTGGAGCTGAAAACCAGGAACATAAACAAGTAGCCAGGAAACAGTGAGTCCCCACACATAAGGGAAGACAGAGGACATGGACACTTGACGCCCCAGATCCCAACAGCAAGAAAAGGGATATTGTTTTGTTTTCTTCTCAGTAGCTAGGGATTGAACCCCTGGTTTTACATATAATATCCAAGCACCTTTCTAGGAAATCTCCAGATTTTAGGGGGGGTTCCTTCTTAAATTTTTTTCTTTTTAACATATACATTTATATTATTACTCCATACAGCAAGAAGAACCATGAAACAATCAGGAATTACATAAATGTTACATTCATAATGCTTTGCCTATTTGTATTTGGCAGCCTTGAAGAAAACATCTTTCCTATCTTGGGGGCATCTAAAATTCTCAATGTAAATCAAAATCTATCTCATATCTCATCATTATCAACTTAAAATATCTATCTAAACCTAAAAACATCTTAACCCCTAAACAACTAAGCTTAATTGTAGGAAGTAAACCATTTGGTCCTCAACCCCATCAGACACTTGAGAAGGAATAACATTAATTACTTGAGTAACCAGCAAGTGCAGGCTAGCAGCTTCCAAAGCGAAAAAAAAAATGACAGAAACAGTTTTTTGCCTGAACATTCACCAAAAACTCTCTATAAACATTGGAGCATCATCTTCAGCCTTCTGGCCTTGTATAACTGACATGAGACAGGATATTCATGAGACAGGAGCTGTTGAAGACTTGCTTACTCTGTCTTGGCAGAGTTTGGCCATTGACTCTGCCCGCATCTAAGCTTGCCCATTTTTAGGCAGAATTCTGTCTGTGGTAGAAACAAAAACATTTTGGCCAGTTTCTTGTTTGCCACATTTGAAGCCATCTCCATAAAGATTTTCTTTGATGGTCATCATTTTCTTTGAGGTAGAGTGGGTATTACCAGGAGTTCCTGTCTTATTGTCAAAAATCTTTAAAATAATTTTTAAAAATCTTTAAATGCCATATTCTGTAGGTCTCTGAGGTTTTGAAGAGCTTATCTAACTATTTTACCTTATGTATCTATAGAATCATATCTATCTGCTAAACCTAGGGTGTATAATCCTGTGATAAAAATATACTAGCAATTGACAACTCATGCTCATGTCAAACACATTTCTACATATATCAAAACCCAAGATAATTTTTAAAAATGGGGAAGGTTTTCAGTTTGCTTCTCTGTTTGTTTTGCTTAAGTTCAATGCTATACATCTGACAAAAAATAAGACTGAAAATTAAATAAATTCTCAAGAACATAGAAAAAGGATGAAAGAGGAATTAGATTGAATAAAATAAGCCTGAACCTCAAAGAGAATACCAAGCAGTCTATGGTATCACAAAATTTTTTTAAAAACAAATTGCTTTATTTCAATTACTTGCTCCAAAGTGACACATAACATTCAAACACAGATAAGGAAGATGTTGAAACTTAGCACCAAATGAGTATTGTGGTTGGAGGTTTCAATAATAGAAGCGTAAGAAAATAGGACAAGTTTATGAAACTATTGATCAAACATGTATCTTAAACAGAAGGCAAACTTGATCTTCCCAATCAGAGAAATGACATCAAATTTATACACCTTCCAGTCTCTTATGATCCTAAAGCCACTGCTTTTTTAAGAATAGAATTCCTTGTTTTTAATAGCTGAGTAGTATTCCATCTCGTAAATGTACCACAGTTTCTTAGTCCATTCTTCTACTGAGGGACACTTAGGCTGTTTCCATGTTCTGGCTATTATGTATAAAGCAGCTATGAACATGGTTGAGCATATGTCCCTGTTGTGTGATAGGGCATTTTCTGGGTATATTCCAAGGAGTGGGATAGCTGGGTCTTGAGGAAGCCCTATTCCCATTTTTCTGAGAAAGCGCCAGATAGCTTTCCAAAGTGGTTGTACTAGTTTGCATTCCCACCAGCAATGAAGGAGTGTTCCTCTCTCTCCACATCCTAGCCAACATGTGGTGTCATTTGAGTTTTTGATTTTAGCTATTCTGATAGGTGTAAGATGGAATCTCAGTGTCGTTTTGATTTGCATTTCTCTGATGACTAACGAGGACAAGCATTTCTTTAAGTGTTTCTCGGCCATTTGATATTCCTCTGCTGAGAATTCTCTGTCAAACTCCAAGCCCCATTTCGCAATTGGGTTATTTGGTTTTGTGGTGTTTAATTTCTTGAGTTCTTTATATATTTTGGATATTAAACCTTTGTCAGATGAAGGGTTGGTGAAAATCTTTCCCTAGTCTGTAGGCTGTCGCTTAGTTCTACTGACAGTGTCTCCTGCCTTACAGAAGCTTCTCAGCCTCATGAGGTCCCATTTATTAATTGTTGACATTAAGGCCTGGGCTGTTGGTGTACTGTTCAGGAAGTTGTTTCCTGTGCCTATGTGTCCCAGGCTCTTCCCCACTTTTTTCTCTAACTGAATTAATGTCTCTGGTTTTAAGTTGAGGTCTTTAAAAACAAGGAATTCCCGAAATTTGTGGACAAATGGATTGATCTAGAAATTATTATAATGAGTGAGTTCACCCAGAAGCAAAAAGAGACAAACGGTATATACTCACTTACATCAAAACACTAGTCCAAGGGATACGTACCATGAAAACTTTACTTACCAAGAAAGTGGGTCAGAGGAGAGGACATCCTATTGAGACTTTAGGCGAGAGTAACATGGAAGAATAAGGAAATAGTAGGACCCACAGGGTCCTGGAAACCTACAAGAAGAACTTTATGACAGGCAGATCTGGGTCCTGGGGTCCTCCTCAAACTAAGTCACCAGCCAAGGAGAATATAGGCATTAAACTTCGAACCCCTACCAAGACCTAGCCGACAATCATGATATTCTCCACCGTTGAGTGGAGAGTGAGATCTGACTCTCACACAAACTCTGGTGCCCCTTTTCTGACCACGTCCCCTGGATGGGGAGGCCTGGCGGCACTCAGAGGAAGGATAGCAAGTTACCAAGAAGAGTCTCGATATTCTAAGAGCATATATAGGGGGAGGAGGTCTCCCTCAATCACAGACATAGGGGAGGGGAGAAGGGGGGAAGTGGGAGGGAGGGAAGAATGGGAGGAAACAGGGGAAGGGCTAACAATCGAGATGTAATATGAATAAAATAATAAAATGGAAAAAAAAAGAATAGAAATATTCTTAAGAACAAACAGTATAAAAGAATTTCCCATTACACGCAGCAGTTATACATACTCTGTTCATGAGCTCTCATAGATGACACAGACCCCAAGAAAAGTTGTTCAAAGAAGTCTTTTCCAGAGAGATGGCTGAGAGATTAAGAGCACTAGCTCTTTCAGATGACCTGAGTTTGGTTTCTAATACCTTCATTAGGCAGCTCCCAACCTCCTGAAACTCCAGCATCAGGGGATCTAGTACTTTCTTCTGTCCTTTCCTGACGCCTACACACAGGCTCATACATGAACATATAGGCCTATACCTAGATGAGAACAAAAATAAATCTCTTTTGAAGCTGTTTACGAGGATTTGCAGGGCCTACTAAGGGGTAACTTCAGTCTTCTTCCTTGCTGTTTCATGCAAATCTTAAGAACCTCAGAAAGGGATGTAATATGTAACAGTAATGCATGATGTAATTGTTGCTTAACTAGTTGGGTTGGGTTAAATTCCTATTGATTTTGTTTATAAGGTTACTTGTTTTTTTTTTTTTTTTTTTTTTTGTTTTTTTTTTTTTAGTAATGATGCTATGAATAAAATAGAAAAGGCACAACATACTTCAAAGTTTCATTAACTTCTTTTCTACTATGCTCCTTTAGTTAGAGGCATAGTGCTGTTTTGTTTTTTTTTTAAATCATATAAAGCCAAAAACATCATAATCTTCAAAACTGAACACAGAATATACAAACAATTTCCCTCTGTGGTTATTCCCTGGTTGTTGTTCTAAATGGCATCATTGTAAAGGCCTTTGCTGACACAGTCTGGGTATAGACGATGTGTATGGTGTGACCTTATTGAAAAGAAGGGTCTAGGAAAGAAAAAAACAAACAAACAAAAAAACATGCTCTCAGGGAATCTACAAGTGCATAATTTGGACCTGAAGATTTATTGATAAAACAAGGGGAAATACATCAAGAAAAAAAATACCATGCAAAACTGAGTAGTCAGAATTTTGTTTTGTTTTGTTTTCTGTTTCCTTTGCTTTTTTGTGTTTTGTTTATCTGTGTAGCCTTGGCTGTCCTGGACTGGCACTGTAGACCACGCTGGCCTCGAACTCACAGAGATCCACCTTCCTCTGCCTCTCGAGTGCTGGGACTACAGGCAAGTTCTATCTATTCCAGCTCTCAATTTGTAAGAAAGGTACTTGCACTAGTGGTGGAAGAACGCTAAAAAGTTTATTTATAGTATAGAGAAATAAATATTATTTTAAAAATACATACAGGTCAAATAGAAACACTTCAAAACCATAATCCTCTGTAAAGATTTGCTGAAACGACTTCCATTCACCAGGTTATACCGCCAATTCCACTTGCGCGATGCATTTTTAAGCCCGTATGCCGCCAAGTTCAACACGGTGATGTTTTTTCAGAAAATTGTGCTTCAACCTTCGAAGTTTCCTTGAGTGTATTAGCTGGCTGCTTATGTTTCCTCCAAAGCTCTGCTTCTAGTGAACAGCTGAGAAGGAAGGCATCACTTAACCAAAGCAACGGTTTCCAAAAAGCTACAGTAAAAGAAATTTGAGGTGAGACCACCACATCTTGGAAGCTAAGTTGTTAACCGAATCACTGCCCACCAATGAGGGCTAGCCATGAAATGAATTAGTAAAAAGGTTTTCTGAGCAGCAAAAAAAAAAAAAAAGCCCAAAAAACCAAAAATACCATGAAGCTGGCAAAAGCTCATTTTTAAAATACCATGAGGCAAGCTGAGAGGAAAATCGTTTGAACTGTGGCTTCAGGAGCTAGGCTTTAAAAGCACCTCATGCGGAGCTGAGTCGGCCTCACTGCGGATTCGGATTCTCTCTCCCTAACCCATGCAGTGAGAAAGAGCAAATGGCAGCTCCGTGTCGCTGTCGTCAGAACATGAGCATGAAGCTGCCTCTTGAACGCTAGCGTCAGTCTTCTGAGACCCATCTCTTCCTGCACGCCTACATCAAAGAGTAAACAAACCGAACACACACGGCTTCCTCTCGGCTAAGTCGTTCACGGATAAAGAAGTAGCAGTCCCTGGAATATTTAGCTTTAAAGTTTTTGCAGAGTCATAGCCATGCCAATATATGTATCTATACTTACATATATACATACAAACAAATTCTTGCCAGGGGCACTGATCCTAGAATGATTGTATGTGTCAATATACCCAATGAGATGGTGCAATCATCTATAAAGACAGTCTCATAAATATATCTATTTTTTTTTCATTTTCCTAAACAGGCAATGAAATTCTGTCCCTATTATTTTTCCAAGAAATTATTTTTTTTTTAATGAAAGAAAGAGGAGTTGACACGATTGCTTAGTTGGGAAAGTACTTGCTTTGTAGGCATGAGAACCTAACGTAAAAAGACCTCCATGAACCCCATGTAAAAAGACAGGCTATGAGTGGTTTTCTGTTGTCCCTACTACCTATTTCTTGTGAAAATGTTTTGTAGACATATTCTTCATGAAATAAACAAAAGCATATCAGAAAATGTGTTTATTCAACTTCATTGATGAAACATTTTGCCCTTTGAAACAGTGACTTACACACATCTTATAAGCTGGTAAACCACTCCTAAAACGATTGAACAGCAGGAGAGGAACAAGAGGCCATAGCCCAGGTTACCGACTGCCACGCAAATCTGTGTAGACTGCCATCACAAAGCCTCTAAAGCAGAATACACTAAGTCCATGTGAGACTGGGACATTCTATGGCCAAAGGCTTTCCTAATGACATGGATTTGACATGCTAAAGCTTCCAGAGACATCAAAACCATGTGCAACATAACCCAGGTTTTACTAGCCAGAAAAATAGTGTGGGGTTTATATGCCCAAAACAAGCAATGGGTGGATGGAAACTCAAGTTCCGTTCCTCTGATTAAAAAAAAAAAAAAAAAAAAAAAAACATGGCAAGGTCTGTTGCCAGCTGCCTAGGAGTGGCTCGGTCATCACTTTGCAAAAGCTATATTTTTCAAGTGACATCATTTCTTTACAACTCATCCGAATCCTATGCAAAGGGCAATTATTGTTCCTGGCAAGTTTTGAAGGTCTAGTCAGGTGGAAACTTCTTCGCTATAAAGTAACAACTATTAAGGAAAATAATCATAATCTAAAGCAGTGTCAATCTTCAGAACCTGGTAGGAAGCTGGTTAGTAGAGATAGAGGGCGCAAGGGTGGGTAATGAAGGAGTGAATACAACCAAAGCATGTTGCATGATATATATGAGATTATTACATAATTACTCTGTGCTGAAAGGTAGGCATTCAGGATACTTACTTACTTGAAATCTCTGAGGGATGGATGCACTGAACAGGGATCCACATGTTGCCAATGAGTACCCTGTTGGGTAGTCACATGGAAGTAAGCGTACTGAGGAATCGCTTTCTTTCTTCTGCACATGTGGCTTTTCCTGGGCCTCTCATCTCTGGTCTGCAAAATGGTGATAGGACTGGCCACCTCCTTTCTCGTTCATACCCCACTGGGGTATTGTACTGGCCAAAGAGATACAAACTTGTGTTTCTGATCTGTGGATCTACAAGCAAAGGAAGACCGAGACATACCCATCTCATTCCCATGGGGCTCAGTTTTTCTTCTGTGTCTGCAAGCAATGCCAAGCTCATGTTCTATTGCTCTGCTTCCATATAACTAGAGGAGGATTCCTGAGGCTGCGAAAGAACAGGGTCAATGTGTCTGGAAAGCCTGTGGATAAGCAAAGGTGCATCCTTGGATAATCATGAGCCACACCCACCTCTGTGTCTTTAGCAAGCGGAGTCTATAATGGAAACTGTAATATGGGATGGCCTGATAGAGGAAAGGGGTGACAAGAGAGTGATGGGGGCTAGAAAAGAAACTTTAAGAGATTTTTCGGCATCTGTCTGTTTGATATCTCTTGGTGTAGAAAAAGTAAAGGTTATACAAAAATGTGTGTGATCGTAATTTCTGTTTCCAAGTGAACTACTATGAATCTAGTCTATACCTTTTCAAGGTTTCCCAGTATAGTGGATCAAAGTACATATAATCCCCCACATCCTCTCTCTCTCTCTCTCTCTCTCTCTCTCTCTCTCTCTCTCTCTCTCTCTCTCTCTCTCTCTCCCTCTCTTTCTCTCTCTCTTCCTCCTCCTCCTCTCTACCATCTGTGCTCTCTCTATGTATGTTTGTGAGATGTGTGTTAACATGGGTACAAGCATGTCTGTGTGCCTCAGTGCACATGGGAGCATCAGAGAGCAACCTTTGGGAGTCTATTCTCTTCTTCTACCTTGTGTTGAGGCAGGGTCTCTTGTGCTTCTTGCCACTGGCTGCACACTCTCATCCAGCTGGCCTATGAGCCTCTAAGTGATTCTCCTGTCTCATTCTCTCCCTGAACCATAGGAGTACAGGAATACAGAAGTTTGCAGCCACATCTGCTTTTTGAGTGGGTTCTGGGGAATCAGAACTCAAGACATTAGGCTTAGGAGAGCTTTTGCCCATGGCTCCTCCCAAGCCTCAAAGCACAGATTCTAAAGCTTTACCATGCATTAGTTTTGTGAATCCAAATGTTAATTCTCTACAGCTTACCTTTTTATCTGTAAATAAACAGGAATAACTATCGCACCACATGATGGATGCGATTCAGAAGGTAAATCAGCTAAGATGTTTAAGTTCTTAGAATGTTGTCTGTCTGAAGACAAATGCTTCATAACTGAGAAATGCATGTGCACGTACATTCACAGTTTTATGTATTTACATGTATAAATATGTGTTTGTAGAGTTCCTAGATCATGCGCCCACTGCATGCCCACAACTGAATTCCAGAGGGGCCATCACAGTGCATCCTGGTTTGGTCATAAGTTATTAAAATCATGCATAGGTAAAATCGGGAAAATAATTTCCTCTGATCTTGGTCATATAATTTTTATGTTTATTTTCCTTGTGAAACAAAATGGTAAAACCATGAGGTTGTTACTAACAGATACTTAAGAATTTTTGATGTGCTGCTCACTGTCATTTATAAACACTTTCCAAAGAAAAATACAAACAACTCCAGTGTGATTAAAATTAGTATACTCAGCCCACAAGTAAGGACCAGAAGACAAGAGCTGTTATGCAATTATCCCAAAGTCATATATCCAGTAAGTAATGAACCTGAGATTTAAATTAATTCTGTTCGACTCTAAACTTGGAGCCCCTCATCTTTGCTCACAATTCATTTTGAATTTATCTTTACTTTTTAATTTTGTGCGTGTCTTGCTTATATACATCTACATGTGTACAGGTGCCTGTGGAGGCACAGGGGAGCATGTCAGATCTCTTGGAGCTGGAATTACAAAAGTTGTGAGAATGCACATGTGGGTGCTGGGAACTGAACTCGGATCCTCTGCAAGGGCAGTACCTGTTTTTAACCACTGTGCCATCTCTCTAGTCCCCACACGTGTCTTAAGGTATGTGTATTAAAACTGACATAGTTACTATCTCTACAAGTTTGAATAATAGTAGTATTGTGTGGTTTAGAACTTAACTTTTAAATTTTGTTTATTACTAATACTATGTGTGCATTGTAGGCTTAAGAGAAGGAGTATGCAGTTGTGCTATGGCGTACAGCAAACTCCAGAGCACAACATTTGCAAGTTAGTTCTCTTTTTCCATGGACGGTTTCAGAAATCTAACTCAGAATTGAACTCAGGTCATCATGGCTAGGTGGCAAGCACTCCTACCTACTGAGACATCTCACCAGTCCCTTGTGCTTAACTCTTAAAATACCTGCATGTTTCCCAACACCTGGCTGTGTATCAAAAGCTTAAGAATAAAGCCTTCATCCTTGGCTGGAACACATTTCCCCCAACTAACCAACCATGCCATGGGGGAAGTGCTGAGATGGTACAATGAATACTTGGGAGTTTTAGGCGTTGTCTTTGCCAAGATACTTTAGGAGACCTTCTGTGCTGACCACTATGGAAAGCACTTTGCAAAGATTATTTCATTTCAGTTCAGCGTCAGAATGCCTAAAAGGTTGGAACTAGCATGGTAATCCCTTAAGAGATAACAATTTTAATAGGCAAGATGTCACAAAGTGAGTCACAAAGAACTACTCAGAAATCAGTCAAAAAAAATTGGAGGATTCAGTAGTTGAATCATCACTATGACCCCAGAACCTTTGGACAAAGCAATTCTGCTGATCCACGAGAAATGACCAAACACCAAGCAACACTACACAGAGAGTACTTCGGGAGTCAGAAGTTTAAACAAGCAGGGAACTGGTTGACAGGAGGACAAATAGCTCTAGAAGGAAGGATCTGTTGGTAATTCATGAATGGATCAGTGGCTCCTTGTATCCATGTTTGCACTCTGGCCTTGGATGGCAAGCAGGACAATCAAAAGCTTTCAAGGAACACAAGAGAAGCCTGAGTTTGTCTTGCCCAAGTTCACAAACTTTGCACTTGTCATTCAAAGTGACTCTGAGAAGCTGCCAGAAAAGAAGAAAAGTGGTATTGCTTGCTGTTATTATGATAGGGCTTTGAGACTCATTAAGCCCCTTGCATCACACATGATCTAAAGTGGCATTGGGGCTATGCTGAGGAAGCTTCCGAGTGAGTTTCTAGACAATCCTGTGACCTCTCAAGCCTTTTTGGCTTCCTCTCTCTGACACCCAATAGAGAGCCATCTTGCTTTTTAAGATGACTGGCATTTCATCACATCTGCAAGCTTCCATTCCAACTCTAAGCACAGTTTGCAAACTTTCCCCCTCCATTTAACTTCCCCCACAAACATTGTCATCTTGATTGCTGAGGGAATGTTATTTTTTTTTTCTTTTTGTGGGCCTGAACAAAGGCAGGGGCTGCTTAGGCAGTAACATAAGTGCATTTAGGAAAACAGCTCTACTTACTAGAGAACATCTTGTTTAGTACTTAACGCTACATGATGAAGACAAACTTCATCCTGAAGTTTGCTGGGTCTACTTTCTCCCACCATTTCCATCTGTTATTTTGGCTGTGATACTGACAGCAACTCATATGGATAAGTGCTCATCCAGGGTTCCTATAGCAGGGTCCGTCTGGTAACCCATGAGTTTGGATCAGTCACTCACAGGCTTCATTTCTTTGATGCCTACAAAAGAGTTTTGTAGTTTGGTCACTTAACAAAGCAAATCTCTCCCATCTTCTCATGGCATTCTTTTATATCTTCCAACACAAAATTGCTATGACCCCTCCCAGTAAGTATTGTGTCTAAATTAGATATGACTTTTATATAATGTTGATGTATATCCATTTGTAGATAATCATCACATGTACAGACTCATGTGAATATACGAAAATCTGGCATGCTATTCACCTAAATTCTCAATACATATCGATTGTGGCAATGCTTTATGTAATAAAGTTATGAGTTATTACTAGGTAAATGTGTCTGCTTTGCAAGTGCAAGGAGAGAAGAATTCATGTTCCCAGAGCCCATGTAAAATAATGGATGTACAGGGCACCCTGTGGAAGCTCATGGGACATAAAGCCTGGAGCATGCATCACAAAACAACAAAGCTACCTGTACAAGATAGAAAACAAGGACCTGCACCTGCGTTCACATACACACACACACACACACACACACACACACACACACACACACACAACCAGACATACACACATAAAATTAATTTTAAAAATACTACGTGGTATTTTTCTTTACTTTATATTACTATTTTCTAGATTTTTCATATTTGTCATAGATTTCTTTTTTTAAATATATTTTATTAATTTATTCATATTACATCACAATTGTTAGCCCATCCCTTGTATCCTCCCTCCTTGTCATTTTCCCCTTACTCCCCTCCCCATGACTGTGACTGAGGGAGACCTCCTCGCCCTGTATATGCTCATAGGGTATCAAGTCTCTTCTTGGTAGCCTACTATCCTTCATCTGAGTGCCGCCATGCCTCCCCACCCAGGGGACGTGGTCAAATATGGGGCACCAGAGTTCATGTGAAAGTCAGTCCCTACTCTCCACTCAACTGTGGAGAATGTCCTGTCCATTGGCTAGATTTGAGTAGGAGTTCGAAATTTACTGCACACATTGTCCTTGGCTGGTGCCATAGTTTGAGCAGGACCCCTGGGCCCAGATCTGCCCATCATAATGTTCTACTTATAGGTTTCTAGGACCCTCTGGATCCTTGATTTCCCCATTCTCAACCTTGGAAATCTATCTGGCACTATCTCAGAAAATTGGGGATAAGTCTCCCTCAATACCCAGCTATTCCACTCCTTGGAATATACCCAGAAGATGCTCCAGCACACAACAAGAAGATTTGTTCAACCATGTTCATAGCAGCCTTATCCATAATAGCCATATCATGGAAACAGCCTAAGTGTCCTCAGTAGAAGAATGGATAAAGAAACTGTGGTACATTTCCACTATGGAATACTACTCAGCTATTAAAACAAGGAATTCCAGAAATTTGTGGATAAATGGATTAAACTAGAAATGATCATGAGTGAGTTAAACCAGAAGCAGAGTCAAATGGTATATACTCACTAATATCTGGACACTAGTCCAAGGGGTATGAAAGTCTTCACTTACCAGGAAAGTGGGACAGAGGGGAAGACTTCCTATTGGGACTCTAGGTGAGAGAAGCTATGTCAGATTTCTTATGAAAGATGCTTAAAGGAAGTTTGTTCCCTTTCTATGTGTGTGGTGTGTGCATGTGTGTGTGTGTGTGTATGTGTGTGTGTGTGTTTCTATACACGTATGAGAATTGTCTGTATGCATCACGTGTGTGCATATGGAGGCTAAAGATGGCTATCAGGAATCATCCTCCATCGCTCTTCCACCTTATCCATTGAAGGCGGGTTAGGCTGTCTCAGTAGAGGCCAGAGCTTACTTATATGGTTAGTTTTACCGACCAGGTGTCTCTGGAAATCATGTGCTCCCCCTTTTCAGAGATGGAATTATAGGATGGCCACCACACCTACCTGACATTTTTATGGGTTCTAAGGGGACACACTGTAGTCCTTAGGCTATCATGGCAAGGACTTTAACCACTAATCTATCTCGTTAGCTTTAAAAGAAATATCAGACTGAAAAATAAATAGGAATTTAATTTCTAAATAGTAAAAACCTGAATGGAGTGAAGAAAGCAATCTCCTTGTTCAAGTCAGATCCTTGAAAAATGCATATGCAATATCAAATACAGCCTAGTATGGATTGACTATATCTATTTACTGGTCCTTTTCTAAATTTCTGATAAAAGATGGCCAATAACTACATGTGATATTCAACTTTAAATTTTATTCAAATATAATCAAAGTTCAAAAGTTAATTTCTTCAAGATATAGCAGGACTGTGAGTTTGAGGCCACCCTAGGCTACACAGTGAGATCAAGAAGGAAGGAAGGAAAGAAAGAAAGAAAGAGGGAGGCTGAAAGAAGAAGAAGAGAGGAGACAGTGAGAGATTAGGCCTTTGATCTTCGTGTTATCTTTCAAGTTCTCAACAGCCCCATGTGAGTAGTAGTGACCAAGTGGACAGCATAGTCCTCACTACTGCAGAAAGATGCTACACTACCTTACTCTTAAACACTTAGCATCTAATTAAGCCCAGTATTATAATTAGCCACCAGAAAATCTGAATAAAGACATTTTCATGAAATAGGATACCGGTTTCCTAACATTTGTTTTCTGGTGCTGCATACGTTAATGAGGGATATCTTTGGGGAATTATGTGGACAATGCAGGGTCACCAGAGAAACTCACAGAGATGCCAGCAGAAATGTAGGCCATCAGCAGATGTTATATTTCAAGTAGCTTTTAAAACAATTTTTGTGGGAGCTGTTCTAGCTAGCTTTCCTGTTTCTGTAATAAATACCATGGCCAAAATCAACTTGTTAAGGAAAGGATTTATTTCATCATATGGTTTATAATTTATAGTCCACTGTGAAGTGAACCAGGACAGAAATACAAGACAGGAACCTGAGAGCAGGAAGTAAAGAAGAGACCATGGGAGACCATTGCTTATTGGACTCCTTTCCATGGCTTTCTCAGTCTTATTTCTTGTATAATCCAGGTCCACCTGCCCAGGGAGTTGATATGGGCCACCCCAGATCAGTCATTTATAAGGAACATGCCCCCATGAATTTGCCTACAAGCCAATCTGATACAGGCATTTTCTCAGTTAAAGTTTCCTCTTCCCAGATGACCCCAGTTTATGTGAAGTTGTCAAAGAAAAAAATAAAAACAAAAAACAAAGAAACTAATCAGCTCCTGGCCACATAATGGATGCTGTTTGGTGTTTCTGAGTAGCAGTGCAGACTCATATGTATTTGTTAGGGGAGCATACAGCACTGGGGATGTTTAAGCACAATGTAGATACACTTCTTCAATGGCTACTCTACCACAGAGAAAAGACAATAGTAGGAGACCATAAGCTGAACTCAGTAGCTAGAGTTTAGCTTATTGGCACTTAGTGTATATTCATTATGAAGAGAAGTTTTACAATGTCATTTCCATAGTATGGAAATAATATATAATCTATTCTCTCATCTATTGTTTTTCCTACCCCTCATCTTCTTCCTCCTTTCCTATTATGTATCTCTAATGGTTCCCTTCTGCTTGGATGTCCTTTCCACCATCACACCCGGATTCCACATGAAAGAAACATGAGACACTTGTCTGTGAGAATGGCTCCTTTCACTTAACACATTGAGTTATGCTTATTTCATGTTATGTACCCTCTGCCTATCATGTATATTCCAGATACCCAGATTATGACCCTTGGACAAGCAACATCAGCGGTACCCGGTAACTAAGAAGTGTAAGGTCTTACACCTGTTTCAGGAGCAACATGTGTGTACAAGATCCTAGGAGCTAAAACACACACTGAAAGTCAAAGTACCTTTTTCCTCAACCTACTTTAAAGTTCTAGAAATAATAGAGGAGACTCAAATCGTTCAACTAAATCTGTGCAAGTTAGAGGGTCTCCCAAAACTTCATGAGGGTTAATAAATATGTATTGATTTACTGAAAATGAGCATTGTCTTTCAAAATAAATAGGCCAGTGTACTCTGAATGAGTCATAAAATATCTGTAGGAAATTGTGTGCATTTTTTAAATGTTTCCATTTGTTTTAAGATGCAGGAAAGATGTAGAGAATCCCATGTGTTAATATGAATGCTCAGATAATAAAGTATGTATGATTCTTTTGTTCTTCGCATTGTTATCTAAAGGTGCAATCATTTTTAAGAGTTTTTATTGGGTAGCTTGAATGGAATCATGTCCTAATTACAGTGTTCCTTTTTAAGTGCCAGTGAGAGAAAACACAGCAGATGAAGCAGTTTGAGACTCTACGGTTTGCTCGGCTGTATTAAATGTTTCTAACTGCTGACTTTTATCGTTCTTAACAAGTCAAGACCAGACTGAATGTCTTTGAGGATAATTGTTTTTATTCATTTCCCTTCTGTATTGCTAAAATGAAGGCAATATGTAAATTAAGGAAAAAGACTCCAATTCAGTACTGCCCCAGACTTCTTGAGATGCTTCTCAGAAAGAGTTGAAACCAAATCTTCCATTTTTGTACTGCTTTGTACCTACCTGACCAATGGATTCTTCTAGAACACAGTTTCCTCACTGTAAAACGTGATGGCCATGTCAGTAAGTGGCTTAGTTAAAAACTTGGTCCCCGTGAGTAGCACTGATCTTTACATTTTATTATGACCTCTATAGTCAACAATACGAATAAATAGGGCTCTCTCTCAAAAATTACTAGAAAGCAGGGCTAGCATCTTCAGGATAATTTTCTAAACTCTGCAAGCTTATGTAGTGTGACCTTGAGATAATGAAATAAAGCCATGGTGTTTAACTGGAATTGATTTTGTCTTTCATGCAACATTGACCATCTAAAGATATATTAGATGGTCAGGAGTGTAGGGGCAAAACACTCCTCACATAGAGGCCAGAGGTACTGTATAACAACATACACAAACACTGTTACCAGAATCTAACCAGGCCTGGATATCACTGGTGCCAGTATAGAGATGCCCCAGACATGAGAGCTGTACCAGCACCATTCATCATCAACGTGTTCAAACCAGAGAACTACTGCCATCCAAACACCAAGGCTGAGCTGTGGACCCCTTAGCCTCATAGTCTAACACTCTCACACTTCTCATTCGGGTTCAACACTGGATTGGGAGCTGTGAAAACCACGAAAGTCTAAGGCGTGGTCATTTGCTTATTCCTCAAGAAGCTAGAAAGTACGATCAAGTGTCTGTCTAGTAAGACAGTTCCTCATTGATCCATGCCAGTAATTTTTTGCTGCCTCTCGCCATGGTGCCCTGTCTAATTACGATGACTCCCGTTCCCCTGGGATGCCACTTTTCATTCGCGTTCCCTTCCTTGTTCTGAAGGAACGGCAAATTGCCAGTGAATGGTTATTAGCCTTTTTCCCTTTAAGAGACTAAGAAGGAAAAAAAGCCCACGGGATAATTTTAAAAGTTGTTGCTCCAGTTTTTCTCCAACTTTAGAAGTCTCTGTTGGCTTTTAATTAAGAACTTGCATTTAGACTGTGAGATGAACCAGATTTGAAGGATTGTTTTTCTTCTTCTTCTTCTTTTAATGAAATGGCACTTCTTTTCCCTAGGAGGGGTTTTCCCTAGATTCTCCTTGTTCTACTAAAGATGATTTACATGGACATATGTGGAGGCAGCTGAAACTGTTATCGGAGTAGGAGGCCAGGGTCGGCACAGTGTGCCTTCCCTCCCACAAATTGGGAAATAAATAGCCTAAGGACACTGAGCCCAAATCCTCACATTGTAGGGTATAAAGTGTCCTAGAGGTGGGGCAAGAGGCTCTGAGAACTACACTGGGGTCTTGAGAATGTAGGTCCTGAATTTGACAGTAACTGTCAGCTGTTTCAGAAATCCTCAGAACACACTTCAGCACATAGTCTCTACTACATTTTGAAAAGTTAATGCATGTTCAGAAGGACACAGACTGAAATATATACATCTCCTCAACTCTTGAGCTTGGAGTTTTGAAACCCCCTAAATGTATGTATGTATGTATGTATATATGTGTGGATGTATGTATGTATGTATTTTCTGTTTATTTTTCTTGAGTCATTTTGCTAAGACTCACAGCAAACTCAAAATAGCTCCAGCAGAGATACTAATTGATGGCTAAAGGAAATTCAGTAGCTTTTTAGTGGGTAACCCCAGTAGAGAATGGTGTGATAACGGGATAAAAAGCCAGCCCTCATCACAATAGGACACACAAATGTTTCACACCATTCCTGTGGTGAATGGATGAGGAATACTACATTATTCCTGTGGTGGTCAATCCAAAAATAGGTAAACATCAATTGAAGTACAGTTATGTCAACCAAGCAACCTAAACTGAGACACATTCTACTGAATAACCAGCTATGTCTAAGTCATAAGAGACAAGGGAAGACTTGGAATCCATCACAGATGAAAAGTCTAATGACCCAGGACAACCAAATGCACATGAGAACCTGGACAGAGACCTGGATTGTGAGAGAGGCCATTAGTAGTAAAATACAGTAAAATATAAGATAAGATGCATAGCTGACCTAAATGCATTGTATTGGGTTACAACTAATTTCCTGATTACCCTCACTTCTATAGTTATAACGATATTAGGGAATCTTTATGGAAGTTATATGAGAACACTGTAATACTACAGATTCTCTTTCACTGTAAAATTATTTTGAAAGAAGGTGAAAATGAGTGGAAATAACCGAAGAACAGCTCAGACAACAAGCATAAGGTGATCATTGCCTTTGTGAATGCTGTAATATAAAGGAATCAGTTGGTCCCTTCTAGAAATGTGGGAAGAGTCTAAATGGCTTACCCAGAGAATATTGGTATGAGGAAAAAAAACTGAGATTTGTGTAAAATTTGTCTATGTTGCTATTTCTGGAGGTCCAGAACTTCCAGAGTGAGAAGCATGCCTGTCCCAGGTAAGTCACTTATGATGGATTTTTTTTTTTATTCCATCACAAACTCTCTGCTTCATGGTCTGCAGAGATGTAATAACCCTCACTGCAAGGCCCTGGCACCAGAAATAGAGCCCCATTTGCCAGCCATCATGATGGTCTACCTCCTCTGAAAGAACCAAAATATAATACTTCCTCTATGAAGCTGTTTCTATCAGGCATCTTGTCAGAGACAATAAATTAGTACACAAATCTAATCAAGGTTTTTGCTCAGACAGCACTGTACTTCTAAGGTCACCTCTAATTCAGAAGGAAAAAAAAAAAAAAAAAAAAAAGACCAGACGATGCCTAGAAAATTAGGTGTCCAGCCAAATCCTTGTCACTTTGGTTGCTCAACACCCAGAAGGGGTGGATACAGGAAATACCACCATGGAATTCCTCACCTTGTAAGATGATTCAACCAAAAATTTAAGGCCCACCCACCACCACATGGCACGACGGGGGGGGGGGGGGGCGTGAGCAGGCACCATAATGATTGGCAAGTATGTAAAGAAGAGAAAGGAGAAAAGGCGAAGTGTAGTGGCTCATGAACAATTACAACAGGAGGAACTGGCCACCTGCGGCAGTGGTGATTGCTATCTAAGCCTGTGCTGCCACCCCCTATAGCAGCAGAGGTCTGTGTCTGTGGCCCCCGTTATCACCAAAGGCCATCTGGACATCCCTAGTCTGAGCTGCTGTCTGGGGCTATGCTGATGTCCCAGGGCTGTGCTCTCAGGTGAGCTGGTCCCAACCCTTACCAGGACAGTTCTGAAGAGCTGGCTCTTCCCCTTGCCTGGGCAAAATGAGAGAGCTAGCATTGGTAGCATGGGTGCAAGAGAGCTGGTAGGCTGACTAACTCAGCTACCACCCAAGGCCAGATTCAGGGATTTGAGTTGCCTCCCCGCCCCAGCATCTGTGGCGTCATCTATGAACTGCTAAAGCATGTGAATGAGCTGGTCCTGCAGAACCAAAGCAGCAGAACCTCCATGACATAAGGAAACAGTCGTATATCCAGGGGGAGTTTCAATAAATATACTGTATTGATGGTGTAGCAGAAGCCAGAGGCCTGGAACCCGACCAATGATTCGCTGCAATGAATGTTTGCAAGTAAAACTGTTTGGACAAAAGGATATATTGTGTGACACACCGCAACTTCCATAGTGAGATGTTTTGTTTGTTTGTATGTTCTGCTTTTGAGGGAGTGGAGGCTGCAAAGGACAGAGGTCAAATAAGGAGGGGTGGAAGTGAGTGGGATTGGGGAGCAGGATGTGAAGTTCACAACGAGTTTAAAAGAAGCTTTTTTAAAAAACACAATTATTCTGGACCAATTTGGGTTGGAAGCTTTCTTTGAAGCTGTCCCGGGAGCTGTCCTGTTCTGATGAGGAACAGCAACTGAAGCACTCGGTTCTGGAACATGAAGGATGCAGGATGTCAGTGTCCAGCACGCTGGGAGGAATGAATCTTTTCAGGTCTGACCCAACATCAGTGTCTGGTTCTTTTGTTCTGAAAACATATAATTTCTCACAAGCATTATACAGTCCTAAAATTATAAATGTATGAGGTGTGCAGGGTGCACAGAACAATCCCATAGAGAATGGTATGTGCCATTTTGTACTTTATGTATCTATTGTAAAGACCTTGGATATAAGTTTTCTTCAGCTTGGATACTACAAGCCATTTAAAAATCTCTGAATGCACCTAACAGTCAGGAAGTCTGAATTTCAATCATTCTGTTTTTAACATGGTACACTTTACAAACAAAACAAAAACCAACATTTCTTTCATCTATTTCTCTATGTAGCAATCTGGTGTCGTAAAACTCTGTTCTCAGGAAAGCAACGCAGTGGAGCTGGCATTGATGGTGAAGGCACAGTGAGCCAACACTAAGGGTGTGAGAGCAGGAAAAAATGGCCCAACCCCTTGCTGGCTGCAGCACTTGAAAGAGTGGGGCCCTGCACCTCCACTGGGCAGCATATTGGAGCTGGCTCTGAAGACTTAGGCACAGGTGAGGTAGCCCTGAGGGCTTGAGAGCTGCAAAGCTGACCCTGCCTCCTCCCAACAGTAGCATTGGGTGCTCTATCTGGAGGACTGAGGAAGAGCTTGCCTTGGTGATGTGGATAAGGAAGACTTGGGTGGCTGACCAGCTCAACTATCACCCAGGCCCAGATCTAGGGCTTTGAATTGACCCACCTAAAAATATACATTATCTGTGAGCTGTTGGGTCACGTGAAAGGATCGGACCTGCAGAATCAAGCCTGCAGGATCTCCCTGACACAGGGCAATACCAGGATAACCAGGAGGAATCCTGTGAGGGTGTCATAGAAACCAGAGAACTCAAGTTAGACCAATAGCTCATTGCACTAGCATATGAAAGCAAAGATGGGTACAGAGGGGGGAATGCTGTAGCACCCACTGTGACACACTACACCCCAACACCCCATCCACTCCTCTTCTGTTTCTCTTCAAAAATGGGCAGGCCTCCCATGGATATCAACCAAACAGAGCCTGTCAAGCTGCAATATAACTAGGAATATCCCCTCATATTAAAACTGTATGAGGCAACTCAGCTGGAGGAGAAGGGTCCAAACAGCAGGGAAAAACATCAGCCTCTGCTCTCACTGTTAGGAGTCTGGCAAAAACACCAAGGTACACAACTGTAACATATATGCAGAGGGCCTAGGTCAGACCCTTCGTGATGTGCTCTGACACTATACTCCGATCTCTGCATAACCAGCCCCACAGAAACCAGTTTCTTCGCTCTTGGTTTGTGGGCCATTCTTACACTGTGTATGTTCTAAGGCTGTGGAACATTAGATACAGAAAGTTAAACACAGGGAACAGAAATTTGATTCCCATGAACAAAAATGTGGCCAGGCGTATAACACACGCTCATGATCCCAATGATCATGGGATTGAGGAAGGAGAATCATCCTAGGCTATATAATCTCAAATGAAACAAGGTATCAGAACTAATTCCAACAATAGAAAACTATGTGTAACATCACAAACAACTAAAGAAAATAAACCTAGAGAAAAAGTAAAACCCATGTTCTACTGAAACTAGTAGTTTAACATCTGTCAATTCTTTCCTAAAATGCACATGGGTATAAGTAGAAGGGATTTTAGAACTTATCAAATGCAACTGGGTAATTGGTAGTGAAGTGAACAGAGAAAAGATCAAAATAAACAAGACATATGATTAAGGTTTCTCTCAATTCACATGCTTCTTACACACACACACACACACACACACACACACACCTACTAAGTGGTTGAGTTGAAACAAAAATCTTAGTCCTACTGTATAGTTTTAGAAAATTATTCTTAATAATTAAGGAAAATTATATCTTCTAAGGCATACTTTTCTTCATAACAGGAAGTTTGATAAAATATTTTAGAAAGGTATGTATTCTCCAATTTATTCAAATTATTAAGTATCTCTGTGCATCAAAGAAAATAAGTTGAATGTATTATTTTCCCTACAGAGTCACACAAGACTTAAATGAGAGTTTGTTTGAATATGTGCCTGTACTCACTTCTGTGTAGCTCCATGTTGGAAAGCACTAGCTAATGTGTAACCAATTCATGCAATCTCTCAAAAGCCATCTTGTGTATCAACACTTGAGACACCTCTAAGGTAGCTCAAAATGAAGTATAAATTAAATGACAGCTAATTTTATTTCAGGTGACGTGGTTGTCAAACATATTTTCATGACATCAGTTGATGACCTTCACACGTGTATATTTATGAAAAGAAAGTATAGCCTTAATAACATTCAAGTCACTGGATGTATGTAAGCTAAGTAGTATATTTGTAATTTTATATTGGCATATAAGAGTTTGGTTTTTAATAAACATTGAAATAGGGAACAAATTTGTTTTCTTTAAGGTCTTTCCCCATTACCGACATGTTACCTAATAGTTAATAAGATGGACACGTAAAAGAAAAAGCTTACTTGTTTGTTCAAACTTGCCAATTAGACCTTTAATATGATGGGAGCAAAAGACCAGGGTCCCAATTCTCTAGTTTTGTATGCAATGAATCAGAAAGCCTAGCCAACCACATCTCATGTTTTAAGTCCTGAAACCAACTTTTAAAGGTTTCCTTAAGAATTTGAGAGGCCTCGTGCTGTAGGAACAGCATTTAAGTGAAGTACCACATGACAAGAGCCCAGAACTTTCAGACCTAATCCATGAAGTATATATAACATTTACAAGTCCTATATATATTATTGCCAATTACCTTTACTTTTACAAATCTTTCCAAAGTGAATATGGTTCTCTTATGACTGATTTCAGTCAGATTTTTTCATGAGAAAAGGGAGCTCTTGACACAGAGACCAAAAGCATTGCCGGTGTGTTATATGTGATAATCAGATAGCTCCCCTAGCTCCCATATTCCCGTCTTATAAAATGAAATATAAGACACACTAAACCTTTATTTAAAAGAGACCAAAGGTCAGTTAGCATAGTACAAGTGAGGGTTTTAAAACTGATAATATAAAGAAGCTTGATTTTTATATACTAGAACTGCGGATCCAGGCAACATTCCTTTATTTTAAAAAACAGCCTAAGTTATGATTCACATACTATTTTTTAATCCATTTTAATCCAAATTATACAATTCAATTGCATTCAACATATCACTGTTTTGCAGGCATCATCCTAATGAATTGTAGGATGCTTTCATGGTCAGAAAAAGATGGTTTTCCACAATCATCATTCTCTGATTTCCCCAAAACAAGCCCCTCCACCAACTCCAGGAAATGTTTATTATTATACTTACTGCATTTATAGATTTCTGTAGCTGGAAACTTCACGTAAACTTTATAATTTTAAGTACATTGAAACTTTCCCCTTTACTTTGGCCTAATGTTTCCAAGGTTTGACTATCCTGTAGCATTCATCAGTGTTACATTTCTGTAAATTGCCAAATAATATCCCATTATATGGGCATTCCACATTGTGTTTATCCATTCATTGTTCAGTGGGAATCTATGCTGTTTCTACTCTGGAGCTCTTAGGAATACTGTTGTGAACATTGAAGTTTTGTATAGGTATGTATTGCATTTGTCTCAGGTATGAGTGTCTATGAGTTAAGTTGCTGGGCCCTAAACTAATTCCATGTTTAACATTTTGGGAAATTTCCAGGTTATTCCCTGAAGCAGCCATGCTGTTTATCATGTCACACATGGGAAACATTCTTCTTTTTAAATTGTTTATATATATATTTAGTGTATGAGTGTCTTGACTGAATGTACATATGTGCACTATGGGAGTTCCTGATGCCCACGGATGTCAAAAGAGGGAGTCAGATCCTTTGTAACTGGAGCTACAGGTGACTGCGATCTGCCATTTGATTGGAAACTGAACCCAGGTATTTGGTAAAGACATCCAGGATTCTTAACCACTTAGCTATGTCTCCAGCTCTATGGCATACTTACTAGGCCTAAACATCCAGGAACAGAAAGAATTTCTAGCTGAACACCCATAATTCAGCTAATGCATAATTCTTCTTTTTATTGTATCCATATGCTTTAATTTTGAGATTTCTCATTACTTAAGTAAGCCAGCAATCATAAACATGACTCTTCTAGCATAATGTATCTCGCTTTCAGGTCTTTTAAGTATCAGAATTTGATGAACGGCAAATCTGAGGATGGAACCCAGGGCCTCACTACTACGGTCACTGTACTGCAGATCCTCAACATGTTTAAGCTGCCTTTAACCCAAATACACAGAAGGGGAATTTGGTGGGGGTTATTATCATAATACTTAATAGTATTAAGACCACCCCCACACATATACACATACACGAGTTAAAGCCAGGACAAGGAGATTCATTTAATAGATTTAGCCTTCAAAGTTTGCATGTAGAGAACACAAAAATGTCATTCAAATTATTACAGGATCACAGTCTAAACTGCATAATCTTAGACTTCACATTCAGTGAATGGACTTGAAGAGCTGGTGCTAGAAGAGGTACATCAAGAACTCAAACTTGAATTACACAAAATTGTACCTTGAAGTGCTCACTTCTGTACATCTGTTTCAGGGGAACAAAGATGCCCTGGTGACTGAGTCACCTCACACAGTTCACCTAGTTGCACAGTTGTTCACCTCCCCTTGCTCATGGGCCATCACTAGCAATTGTTCATGGGAGTAATATATGGGCAAGTTACCAAAAGAATCCAAGAGAGTCTATGGGGGGGGAAGTGTCTCCTGTTTTGGAAAGATAAATATGCCATTCATATTTGTTTTCTTTGAATATCTCAGAGCCATGGGGAAAACCTAGTTTAGATCAACGTTAAATGTTTAATATCAAAATTCCATGAATCCCATATAGCTTCTTCTAACCATTTTGTCTCTGTGCATCTTCCCTGCCTGCCTCAAGTCCTCTACCACACTGAAGTTCCTCAAGTAGAATACTTTGTCTTTTCTTTTTCTAGCATCTATGTAATGAAATATATATATATGTGTGTGTGTGTGTATGTATGTATGTATGTATGTATGTATGTATGTATATAGTGAGAACTTCATAAAAATCCCCTAAATGAAAGAATTAGCAAGCTCAAGAGGACCACAACATACTTAAAATGCTGACTCTTTCTCATTGGCTCCAAGGACAACATCGCTGCCCAACTGGGAGTGTTTCAATGGACAAAAATATCAAAACACCAGTTCTACCCATCAAGGAACTTATGTCTTATCTAAATTGGATTCTTTTTTAAAAGATTCACAAGCCAGGTATAATAGCATATGTCTACAATCCCAGCACTCAGAAGTCAAAAGGAAGACTATCAAAAGTTTGCCTGGCCATTGCGGCAACTTCTTGGCTACTCAGAGTAACATAGTAAGGACCCCTTTCATCGTATCAAGAGCTTGAGAAATGACTGGATTGTTTGCCCAGAATGCTTATAGGGTAGGTTTGGTCTAAAACACTTAAAATTCTGAAAAGGAAACAAATAAACAAACAAAGTCACAGACGGCCTTCTCATAAAATATTAACTTAGTGTGAAGCAGCACATTAAGGAATTCCCTCCAATTCCCAGAAATCTGTGACCTGTGAATGGTTGTCACCAAACCCAACCCTGTGATACTCCCAACTTATATCAGAAGCCATCTTTGCACTTTGTCATGAATCTCATCCCACTTGATCAAGTCTATGGATGTGAAGTTCTGAATTTACATCCCGCATAAATTTTCCAATGCATATAACGTTCTCTGATTATTTTTTGTAGTGATATTAGTGGATGGGTTAGGAAAATAAGCATCAAATCTTATTCACTTTTGACATTTCTATGCCAACTTTACCAACCAACCAGTAAGGATCCCTCAGCGTCCCACCTGTTTAGGACACATATTTCAAACAGTTCCCTCCTTCCCTTCTTACTCTGAAAAAACATTTGGGGCAATCTATTGGAATAGGACGTTGGAGGATGCTGATCTGTCATATTCAAGTCCAGTCTCACATAGGAGTTCAAACCTCAAGTAATGTCCTTGCCAAATTTTCCTCCTTCTCTTCTGCCCTGTCTGTTCCTCTCTCTGATCAAAGATGAGCAGGCATCTGAGTTCCAAGCCCTTCCGTTAAATATGCATCACTCCCTCAGCCATAGCTTCACGAATGCTTGACATTCCCTGGGTGCTGACACTGTCATTCTCCAGGCAGACTCCTGTGGTCTTCTGTCCTGTTTTACTTTTTGAGGCCCTGGAAATGAGGACACTTGAGAGCAGAGATGTAGAGTTGCTTTCTTGAGCTGCTGCTCACAGACATTCAAGATTATGATATTAACCACTGTTTGCAACTTGGTAATTGGTGCTGGGGGTAGGAGGCATTCAGTCATCCAAGATTGTCAAGTTTTAACACATATATAGTGTCATGTTGAATTAGTCCTGTGAAGTGCAACACGTGTGCAATGCACAGAGTATCAGAGAAAACCTAATACTAGAATCCAGAAAATGAACAAAGTGAGAACATGCACAAATCTATATTTTATGCTTCATGTTACAATTATGCCTTTTAAAGAACGACTCATACTTTCTGTCACTGTGGAGATTAATAAATATTATTGATAGTATTACCATTTCAAATTAATTTTGAATTTTCTCAGGGGGGAGGGAGCAAGTAGTTGAGACAGGGTTTCTCTGTGTAGCCTTGGCTGTCCTGGAACTCACTTGTAGGTCAGGCTGGCCTACAGAGAACCACCTGCCTCTCCCTCCAGGAGTGCTGGGATTACAGGCATGTGCCACTGAGCTGGGCTTCAAAGTAATGTTTTAAATGTCGCTGAACTGGACAAAGTATGTTGGCTTACGAACCATATGCCTATACCACAACAACATGCTGTATAGTGTTCTGCTCAGAACTTTAAGAAACACAAATGGAAAAAAGAAGCATGAAGGAATCATACATAGAGCAAGATGTATGTTTCACAAGCCACAATAGCTGGGGTAAACTACTGCTTGATTATATGAGACAATCTGTTAAAGTCCCTACATATCTGTCTCCATAATTTCTCTACTCATTGAAATTTTCTCCATATGTTCCCATATTAGGATGCAAAAATTAGACAAAACAGTTATGTAAAGAATCACAATTTTGTTGCACTTTTGTTTTTGCACTATTGCAGTATATTTAATAATAGGTATGCCTGGCACTGTAAAGTTTCTCCGTCATGCTTTGTGTAAGACTAGCCAATGGTCAGAATATTCTCCACAGTTGAGTGGAGAGTGTGATACGACTTTCTCACGTACTCTGGTGCCTCACACTTGACCATGTCCCCTGGAGGGGGAGACCTGGTGGCACTCAGAGGAAGGACAGCAAGTAGCCAAGAAGAGACTTGATACCCTATGAGAATATATAGGGGGACGTAATCCCCCTCAAGAACAGTCATAGGGGAGGGGAATAATGGGAAAATGGGGGGGGGGGAGGAATGGGAGGATACAAGGGATGGAATAAACATTGAGATGTAACAAGAATAAATTAATAAAAAAAAATTTTTTTTCATCTTAATACAAAGCCAGACTGGTAACCTTGAAGAGATCCTACACAGACTCTCAACCCTTGTACTAATTACTTCGTTCTCTAAGCTCTTCTAGAACTTGTCCACCTCATACCTCCTAATACTCCTAAACTAAAAGCAAAGGAGCATTTAACCATACTACTTTGTCCTTGCTCTCTTTCCATTAGTGTAATTCTTTCTCTGCTCTCTCCTATTCCACCTTAATTCTCCACAGCTGGTATATATGACTGTGCAAGCCAGAGCCTTCATTTCCAATAATTTCCCAACCAGAAGACATGCCTCATTTTCAACTGGATCATCACTAATAATCCAGTTGAAGCCTGGGACTGGGAACACTTGATCTAGCTTCAGACAAGAGGAACATGGTGCCATCAGCCTCTTCTGATGTCATCTGCAGCCAGATACAGCACTAGTGTACAAGTGACAATGCATATCACATGTATCAAAGTGGAAGCAATCTGTAAGGCAATAAGACTCTCTCACATCCCAGCATGGGTGCTGGCCCTGAGCTGCAATTCCAGTAATTGACATAGTTGCCCAATGCTACAAAACAAACTCAGAAACTATTCTCATTAGACATCCCCCTGCTTTGTGACTCTGTTATTGTAAAACCCAAACACTGAACCCCATACCAGCGTGGCTCTGTTTTTAATTAGTTCTGATGGCATTGGGCTGTAAGCCAAAGAAAAAATGAACTTCCTGCGACTAAGGCTCGTAGCTCAGTATGTTGCTTCCTTCTCAGAGAGATTGTTTTCACAACATTTTATAAAAAAGACTACTGACAGAAATAATATAAGTTTTTACTGCTTTTGATTTTTTTTTTTTCGGACCTATAAAGTACAGCCAAAGTCAGATTTATACAGTTACAATGCCATTACTTCGTCTTTTGTGTGACCTACTTGACTTGTCTTTTGATTAAAGACATCCTACCCGATTAATTTTTTTAATGGAGAAAACACAGGCTTCTGTTAAAATTTTAAGACCATGAATGTTTTAGTGTTTCCACTAAATTAATTTGGTGATATATTTGTACTAGCTGGGTCGTTGGTGGCAAAGCATGCAAATTGAGATAGTAATAAGGTCACCTTATGAAAACAGGGAAGCAAGGACAGATGAGATGTTACACAGATAAAGAACATTCTAGGAAAGCAGAGATTCTAGTCAAGGGGAGCCTTAATGATCATTGATATCTTATCCTACCTGTGTAAGAACTCGTTTGGATGTCCTTCAGACCTGTTTTGTTTGTTTTTTTTTGTTTTTGTTTTTGTTTTACTTTTGACTCTCCCACCCAAGGTGGAAGCCAGACCTTTGCTCTTCCAGATTCCTTGTCATAATTTGTCATAGCAGGTGACTCAGTACCTTTCCTTCAGACATGCCCATCTTATCTGAAGTTCAGAAGACAGAGAAATGAAAGACAGCATGTGGAATTAATTCTGGCCAGAAAGTCACCAAGATAGGCATTGTTCAGATCAGAAGAAGCCAGAGTCCTCACAAGCATCCCATCAATTTCAGTATCACACTGACACTATGTGTATACAGACGTGGCTAGCCTGGGGTCTCTACTGTATCAGCACAGTGTCAGGATGGACATGAATACGAATGGCCCGCATAGACTCATGTGTTTGAATGCTTGGCCCATAGGGTCAAGGAGGTGTGGCATTTGGGGGGAAGGTGTGGCCTTGTCAGAGGAAATGTGTCACTGCAGGGCTAGGCGTTGAGCTCTCATGTGCTCAAGCTACATCCAGTGTGGCACACAGGAAAAACCCTAACTCTTAGGATATTCACTGAGCTTGTTCATCATGTTTTTTCGATGTTTTGATTGCAAGTTTAATTAGCTATGAAAACATAAGATATTCTTGCTTTAATCACCAACTTCACAGACATATTCCCGTTTCATGACAATTTAAAAATTTTATATACTACTACCTTGGAAATACCTCCATACTTCCATTTGGCATTTGGATATTGGCAAATAGGAGCTCTGATAATACCAATTAAACTATACCCTGTGTCTTAAGAAATAGAGACAACAAAAGAGTTTTTAGAAGTGGTGAACAAAGTGTTGGAAATCAGTATATCCTTTCTGCTTTAGAGGTGTGTGAACCTGACACAACGTTTTAGTTCCTCTGAACATGATGCTGCTTTTTGTTTCTAGTGGGGTTTTTTTTTCCTTTATTTTCTTCTGAAAAGTGAGTGATATTGCCCAGTAATGCAGCACTCCCATTCCATACATGAAGCACACTTTTGATACCAGCACCACACAAACTCACATAAGAAAAGAACATACTTGTTAGGGTTGTGGGGGAAAAGAATAAGCTACAAATGCAAGCATATGATTATCATTAAGATACCATGCTTATTTCTTTCATTTTCTATTTAATTAAAGCACATTTTGTGTGTCTATAATGCCTTGTCTTACTCCCTTTTGGAAGATAATACTCCCTTTTTTGAATGAGGATAGAGTTTTCTCTTTGGCAATTGATACACCTTTGCATATGGGAAAGCTAGTTGTACGCATATCTTGATTTTCTCAGTGGAATCACCTACATTCTTTAGACTAAAGCCCCATCTCTGTGTCTCCTATGATCTTTAACAATGTTTGCTGTGCAGAGCATCCTTTTTAGCATACTGTAATTATGCAGCTGGAATATTTGCTCTCAGTGCTGTGGCTATACTGTAAATACACAGATACAGATATTTCTTGACAGCAAATACATCTTTACTGTTAAATTAAAAATATTAAAGTAAGAACTTTTTTACATATGCTATGTATGGTGGCCCAGCATTCCTGAGACAGAAGCAGAAAGATTCCTGTGAGTGTGAGACCAACTTGGTCTACACAGCAATTCCTAGGCCAGCTAGAGATACATAGTGAGATGCTAGCTCAAAAATATTTTTCTATGTACTTCCTCCTTTAATTGCTGTTGCTTTCCCTTCAATTCTTTGATGGGAAAAAAAAGAATCTATCATCTTCAGCATTCAATCTGCCCCAGCAAATTTTCATGAGAGGAAATCTTTGTAGCTATCACTGACCACTCTTATAATTGCTTTTACATAATCTTTGTGTACAGACTATAAAATATTTTTATTATAGCATATGGTTTAAGCCAGCTGTTATTTGTTTCCTACACCATACTTGTATGTAAAGTGTGTACCCTTGCTACAAATGTTGCATCCAGGAAAAGAATGTCAAAAACATACAATTGATATGTCAGTCAAAACAAAAAGGAACTGTGTCTGTAAGAATTTTAGGGTCTCCCTACTCTGGCAATGGAGTTCTTTGGTTAGTGCCGTGGAGCAGCCATGCTCTGGGAAACACTTGTTTATTGTTCCTGGACTGGTCTTCCCTGTCCATTCTGTTCCGGGCTCCTGATGGCTCTCAGCTTTCAAAGTTCACAATAGCTTGTGTGATCCCACATGACAGCTTCCCCAGCATAGTTCCTGCTTATTTTTTGGTATCTCAATATAATTATTAAAAGCTTTTCCCCTCTTAAATGTATTTTGTAATTGGGTAATAAATTTACTAGTTTAAAAAAAAAAAAAAGAATGCACGTTAGCTTCTCTTCTTAACACTTGCATCCCAAATTTCTTCTTCCAAAGAAGAAAATGCTGTTTTATTTATGTCGAGGCATCTTCCCTTGCCCTGTCACTTAATCTCTTTGGCTTTTTAATTATAATTGAACTTTAGCTCATCTTACTTTACTTCTCATGAAAATGAAGTAAAAATTTTAAGACATTTTTTTATATTTTGAGATTCCTATATAATCACATCATTTCTTGTTCCCTTCTAAATCTCTCTAAATCCTCCCATATAGGCCTCCTTGGGAAATCATTAAAGACGTGGAAGTGAAACCTTTCCCTGTTTCCTTTGCACTACAGCTGTTAGGGGTTCGTTGTGTTTTGCAACAGAACACTCTCCATCTTCTACTGACTCAATGTGTCGATTTATACCCCAGTAAAGGTGGGTCTCCTAGAAAAAAAAATTAATGCTTACACAGTGAGCCTTAACACAATGCATACCTCTAGGTTAGTAGAACAGTAAGTGGAAACAGACAGCTCAATGTTATGCCTTATCTTCAAACCAGCTTTAGCTTTGAATTGGGTTCATAAGTAACTTCACTGGTCCAAGGGAACCTCATCACATAGTTTTCCTTGCAATGTTCTTTTATATATTATGTCCTTATTAATGTGGTTAATACTTTAAAGGATGTCAAGAATGCTGGTGTGAACATAATGTCCCAATCACAACTTTGCCAGTGTGTAGCTCTCCCAGTATTATTTCTGTTACCCAACACTCACTAATGTTTTCTGCTAAGTACTACTGACTCCTTTAAAACACAGACGCCTGTGAGAATTTGATGAGAGTTAGACTCATTTCCATAGAAATGAAAAAATGTGTACATACATACACGGAAATATACCATACATACAATATCTTGGATAGAGACTTTGTGGAGTCTCTTCATGAGACCCATAATAGAATTCCCACTTGAAAACAACTGTAACAATTGCAGATGAATTTTAATGCTACAATGTGGCTGTGCCGGCAAGGGATCACATAAAAAATATGATCCATCTAGAATACAAACATGCCCTGGATTATAGTATGATCTGGATCGAATACAGACATGCCCTTGGTGCACACTTAATTTCTAACAATGAAGGTAAGTTTAGTTTGTAGAAAGAAACAGTCGCGTTTGAAAGTGATATCTCATTGAAGGGCAGACAAAGTGATGAATCAGAGAAAGATCTGGCAGAATGAGTCAGAGATAGGATACATCCAATTCACAGAACAGCCCATGAAAGAGAGGCTTACTAAGAGCAGTGCGAAAGAGGGAATAGGTGTGGTATGTGATGTGTCTGCGGCAGTTTTACTGGAACAGTTTTTTACAGAAACAGGTTGCAGAGAGAACAAGCTGGACACAGGTGAAGACAGAAGACAGAATGAGATAGGGAATATGAAGGAGTGAGAAGATTAGAATATATTGCCAAATTTAGTATGAGGCCAGGCAGAGCAATTCAATCAGAAACCAATTGAGTCAGCTTGGAGGATTAGACTATATGGAGGTTATCCCCTTCGAAGCCTAGGCCTAGGGATAGTTAGAAAAGAGAAGGAAACACTCTGAGCTCAGCCCAGCCATGAATTCACATAGTCTGAGTAAGGTTCACATCTCATCACCTCATCTGAGGAAATAAAAACAACATCTACAAACAACAATAAAACTGGGCAACAAAAATTCATAAAGTCATGCCTTTAATCTCAGCACTCAGGAGGCAAAGGCAGAGGCAGAGGCAGACTGATCTCTGTAACTTAAAGGCCATTCTGGTCTACAGAGTGAGTTTAAGATAGCCAGAGCTACTTAGTGAGTTCATGAGGCCATCCATATTCCTTGTAGTAATCAAAGAGGACAACCATATGTCATATCAAAATGACAAAGAGAAAATTCGTCTTGAGTAATGAGCCTATTCAAAATGAAAAAATACATATTGCTTTAGACCATCAAAAATGTTATTTGTTCGTTGTATATAAGTCTGTTCCCATGACAGCATTGTACAAGCCTTAGTGAGTGAATATAGAACATATTTTCATAGAAATTATGATTTTATTTGGACCGGTATTGACTAAGCATACAAGCAAAATCACAAACTTTTTGGCATCACAATGTGTGATGGATAGTAAATGGAAGTTAAGTATCCAATTTTTTGTCTTTGCAAAGAACGAGTATTCTATAGTACAGCTCACAAAAGGAAATATGAATCACTGAAGTCACAGCACATTTACCTATAGTTTTCCTTCTGTCTTAAAGAAAAATTTTAATCTGCAAACTTAATCACGTGCTAGGCAAGTGCTCTACTACTGAACTATATACGAGATCAGATGAAAGAAGTCCGTCTATATAGAAACTATAATCTCAAGAAAATCCTTTGTTCCATAGATTGTTAGTGTCAGGGTCTCAATAAAATTACCTAAAACATAGCAAGTATCAGATGTCTCAGAATACTCACACAGAGGGAGTAGAGAGTGTGATTTTTCTTTCTTTCTTTCTTTCTTTTGAGGCAGGGTCTCAACTAGACCAGGCTGACCGCAAACTAGATCTTTAATGAAGATTCCTAATCCGTCTGCTTCCACTTTCCACTGTTATTGTAATTGGTGTGAGCCACCACACTTGGCTTAATGAGAAAAAAAAATAACTTTAACTGATACATATTTGCTCATTTTTGTACTGGCACGTTCTCAAGCATCTGTCCTTGCTTAGCTGCCAGAGCAACAAACTTCTGATGACAAGATGAAATACTATCATGTGAAGTAGCTCAGCCTACCATGGCTCCACTTTTCCCCATATGACACTTGATATGCTCTTGCTGAGTGCTCTTTTGAAACATCCATGATTGTGGTCTAATAGATAGCTTGTATGTATAGCATTATTTTAAAGCTATCAATTTTCTAATTAAAATTTGTGTGGACCACCAATCCTTCAGATTGGCTATATCATCCTAACTGGGCTTGAGTTCATCAGGTCAGTTTATGAAAATAGCTACATCCTCTCCAGGCCATAATGTCCCCATCATTGTCCTGAACTCAAGTCCTTCTAGCATCTTCTAGCATCTAACCTTGTAAACTCAAGTCTGTATTTTCAGCTCCCTGGGCTCAGTTCAAGACTCAGTCCATTTGTCCCTCTGCCAAGGGTGCCCTTCATTCTACAAATCCCTTCCGATCTTTGTTTTAATGCTACCTTCCCAATCTAGCCTTCTATGTGTTTTCTCTGTGACTTATCGACTATCCAATATTTTGTATGCTTACCACAGAATTTTTTTAGAGCATCTAAACAAACAAAACAAATTCTATATCCCAAAGTCAGATAACTGCGTGTTATAGAGCACAGGGCTGACGAGATGTCTCGGCAGTTGTGAGCACTGGCTGCTATTTTAGAGGACCTAAGATCAATTCCTAGCACTCATTTCAGACTGCTCACAACCACTTGTAACTCCAACTCCATGGAAGCGAACACGGAGGGCCTCCACAGGCATCTCACTCACATGCACAAACACACAGACACACAAATAAAAATAAAATTTACAATGTATAGAAGTAGATGCTGAAAGATCAATCAGCAGGGAAAGACACTGGCCATCAGGCCTAGCAACAAGCGTTCAATTTCTGAGACCTACATGGTGGATTGAGAGAACTGATACCTGCAAGGGCTCCTTTGACATACACACAACCTGCAGCATTTATTTATGCAGACATAAATAAATAAATACATGCATAAATGCATTTATCCATACATACAGAGTGTAGAATAGCAATAGCAGCATTCACAGTACAACTAAAAGGTCAACACACTTACTTATTTTTAAATCAGAACAAAGTTCAGCTTTTTCTATCTGAGCCACTATGCACCACCACATGTCAATGTCCAGATGGCACGGAAACAGTACATGAGTGGGTGCCATGGATATTTACATGAAAAACTCCAACCATGTCTAGGTAGCACACAAGTAAAATATCAGATTTTAATTTATTTTTTCACAGAAGAAATGTGATTCCTAGTCTAGCCCCTTGAAGCCTGTTTGAAGTCTATCTTTGTTCTGCATTATGCTTTCTTGATCTGTGCCAAGTACTTCGGCCTCATCGAAGTAAATTACCATTACTGATTATGATTAAATATATCTATGCCCTGATTAGCCTCTCCTACATTCTCTTCTATCTTTCATTGCTCCTTCCTGATTGGACATTGTTTGGATATTTTATATTAAGCTGCAGATCCAACACTTTCCCAAGAAGCATGAATGGAAATATTCAACTAGAAAAAGGAGGAAGCGATAGAGAAAGAGCTGGGGAATGGAAAGGGAAAGAAAACAGAAAGATGAGAGAGAGAGAGAGAGAGAGAGAGAGAGAGAGAGAGAGAGAGAGAGAGAGAGAATTGAAACCCAGGGGGCACATCTGTATTCTACAAATCTCAGTCCAGTTGATCAGATAGCTTCATAAAAATCAAGTCGTGGCCTCCTTTAATGACATATTTTATCATGAATAATAAAAACCAAGAGAGTTGCGCTGGGCACTATTATAGGTTTTTTTTTCCTACAAATGATCTGCATCTGCCATTCTGTAGACACAGCTCCACTTAACCATTATATCTGTCCCAGGGAGCTCAGCTAAATCATCACAACAAGCAGTTACTGTGCTGGAAGACATTAACATTACCATTTCTCATTTCCATCAGGGGGTAAAAACTGTTCTGTCTCTATTTCTAATAGATAAAAATTGAAATAAAATTGGAAAGTAATAGTACTAAGCAGCAATACTGATGCTAATATGCAAGCTAAATAATTACTCTAAAGTAAATAAAGGGAGGATCTAAAGAGCCCCCCCTTCGGTTTTTCCCAAAACATAAAGAAGTCATAAGCATTATATTACATGTGCCACAAATCCAGGTAAAGATGCAAAGTTTGAACTGGTTGCCAGATTATGATAATAATTTTTAAACTTCGGTTGCGAGACCTTTTTCGATAACTACAATCTTTGTTCTGACATCACTTCAAGAACTGAGAGAAGAATGCAGCCATCTCCCAGACATAATAGAAGTTCTTAACAGCACATATAAGCAGCCTTTCTCAAGTGCAACTGAGCAACTGGGACAATAACTGTGGCTGTTTGAAAGGGTCTACCAGTAAGACATATATAGAGATCCATTTTATCTGACTCCTGAGTTGACCGCATAAAACAACAGCAATGTTTTGAGATTAACATGAAGTTTTGTACCTGCCTCAAGGATAGAGTGATCCTTAAATCATTAGGGGTTGGGATCTGGAATCATATAACTGCCATAAAATAAGAAAAAAAGGACTTTTTAGGAGATTGCTTCCTTTGATTAACTCTAGATCTGGGGACTGTTCTTTAAGTTTTCCATTAAAATTCTCCCTAAAGATTCAGGTAGACATCTATGTTTTCACATATGCCCATTATTTAGCATTGACATGACATTCCTTTGATTGATGTGTTAATATATTGTGAGGGCCATCTGAGCATGAGTCTGGCTATTAAGAGGCTGTAACATACATCAGAGGGTATAGACTTCAATCAACAACCCTAAACCATGTAGTAAAAATAAATCATGTGCTTTCGAGAGTATTAAAGAATAGGCTTTGGCCCTGCTATCCATGTCCTCTGCACACTTGCCTTATTTTGTGAAAACACTAAATGATTAGTGCGGGCCGAGTGGTCTGAGCTGCGGTTCTTCACCAGCAAAGCACAGCAGGGATTTCATGCAGTCAATCAAGCAATTCTAAAGATAAAATAATGTGAGGATGTTAATGTAAAACACAGAGTTCTATTTGTATGGTTATCTCAATGTTTCATTTTCTCGTACAGTTATAGCTTTAGAAGGGGTAAAAATAATTCTTCAAGGTATTGATTAATATTTCAGGGTTGCGTTAATAAGCAAATTTGTAGGTAGGGCACAAATCAATCAAAAGATATCTTTACACCAGATCTTTTCTTCCTTAATTCAGACCTCCAAACAGTCATTTGAGAAGAGGAATGATAACACAAAGTTAGCGATTAAGAAACATTAATGTGATCAAGTTATTTAGAATAAATTGGAGGAATGAAGACAACAGATTCAATTGCGGTATCTAAAATTGATTTTCAATAATACTCAGAAAAAAAAAATCCAGCAGCCACCAGAGCTAACCCAGAATAAGATTCAATAGTCTGTAGTTGAAATTGACCTTTTACTATATATCTTATTTATTTTATATTACATTGCTAAATAAGAAATTCACAAAAATATCTAATATAAGTAAAGATTAAATGCACAGAAGTATATTTGTGTAAATTTAGATCAAGAGAGTATTATGTTTGAATGCTAATTTTGCCTACAAGTCTTTCCTCAAAGACAAATGCAGTGTAATTTAAGTGAAATGTTACAGATTGATTACAGCTGAGATTCTAGAGAACACCAATTCTACTGCATGATATTCAAGTCATGTGAAGTGAAACAATTTGGCAACACTTGCAAACTGTCACTCAGCATGGAAGAAAGAGGAAAGCAAGTACTAGTCAGTGAACGCACTCATGCTCTACTGTTTACATTAGCAGAAAAGAAAAAAACAGAGAGTTCCTGAAGCCAGCCAGGTGAATTTTAACAATAGCATAGATGAAGTAATTTCCCTAGGACAATTAGGAGATGTTAGGCAGTTTTTAACAACGTTGTGGACACCTTCTAATCTTCCAATTTGGAAATCACAATGAATTTATAATTCATGATGAGAACAATTCAATAAATACTTTCTATACATCTTGATGAACAAGGAAGACAGTGAAAGACAATCAAATAGTATACATTATATACACGTTCACTGCACAAACACCGTTCTGGGTATACCATCAATGTTATCTCACTTTCGTGACATTCCCCTAGTTTTGCTGCTAATACAATTATGTGCTCACAGTTTTAAAGGTCTATCTCATCAGAGTTGAGAAACTCAAACAATAGTATTGATGTATGTGTGGGGGGGTGCGTGCTTGTAATTTCATCATGCATGGAGGTATAAGCAGGGAAATGCAGAGTTTGAGGCCAGCCTAGGCTGCATAGTACGACACGACTCCAGAAAGAAAAGAAAGAAATAGCATGCCTGAACTTCTACTCACACTTCTTCTCATAGTCTTTGTGAATAGGAGAAAGATCCACCCTCGTGCCTAAAAACATGAAAAATTCAGGAAAAGTAGGTTTTCAAGACATATGAAGTAAGGTTTCCAAACCGTAAGCATTGGCAAATGTGTGACAATAATGCCAGGAAAGTGAGAATCAAATGAATGAGCCCTTATCGTCCTCCCATCTTGAGAGGGAGTCTAGATTCCAGCCCAGCCAGGAGTGCAGGGGAAGCACCATACAGTTTCCTAAGTCAGGCAGAGCTAAGAGGCTGAGAACAGAAGCAGCCTGAGTTTGCAGAAAGGAGTTCTAAAAGGAAGAAAATTGTACATGGAGAGTCCAAGGTTGCAGAGGGATCCTCTGAGATTCAACTTGCACAGAGGAGCACCTGGATGTGGAGAAAGAGCAGGAACAAAACTCAAAGTGTGCTAAGAGGAAGCAGCATTGAGACCCACTTAAGGCTAAAGAGATTGCCTCACAAGGCTTGGGATTCCAGGGGCATTCAAGTACACAGCAATGGAGAATGATTAACCTTGGAGTGAGCCCTTCTCTGTTCTCTTTCAGTAAATTGTTAAAACAAGGCCTGAAATAACCAAAATACTTTCCAGGAACTTAGCTGGAACCAAGAAACCATCAAGAATATTTACAAAAATAGAAAACTTCCCAGTAACCAACAAGGTAAGGCCTGCAATTTACTCAAATCATTGTCAGGAGGAAGATGATGTAACTCACTAAGAGGGGCTGGCAAGGTTCTTTGCAAAAACTGGGGACTAAGAGTCCTTAAAATTTATAGAGCATAAACTCTTGTTCAGAAATACAGAAGTCAAATGAGACCATCACCAGGAGACAATAGCTATATTCCATCTCAACCCCACATGAACATGTTGTGTTATGTATTTTAGAATACACATACACCACAGAGAGAGGAGGACAGAGAGGGAGAAAGAGGGAGAGAGGGAGAGAGAGATTCTTTTAGGAAGTAGAAACAGAAGAAATGGCTTCTACATCATTAACCATATTGATTTTTACTTCTTTAAATACTTCACAAGACTGTTAAGAAATAACATCAATGTGAGGTCAGGTCTGTAATCTGTGAATATGATGGAAATGGTACAGAGTTGGGAGATAGGAGCTGAGCATAGGTTCTTAAACAACCTATAAAACGCTCTCGCTGATGATGAGTTTTTAGGTTTTTAATTCTTACTTTGTTTCGAGACAGGCTCTTAATATGTACACAAGTGTGGTTTCAAACTCACAGAGATCTGCCTACATTTGTCTCCCAAATGCTAGGATTAAAAATGTAAGCCACAGAACTCAGATTTTTTTTCTTTATTTTTTAATATGCAGGTAACATATGCCATTTCGTGCAAGTATATAATGTACTTTTAGTATACTCCACTATATTTTTAATAAAATATAAATTCCATTTATCTTTTTAAGCATTTTAAATATTTTATATTATAATTACATCATTTCCACCTTTTCTTTCCGCCCTCCAGTCCCTCCCATGTAGCCTACCTTTCTTGTTTTCATTTTCATGGTCTCTTTAGTTAATTATTGTTACATATAGTCATGTGTGTTCATTCCTAATTACATAAATAAGCCTGCTCATTCTATATAATGTTGGTTATATGCATATGATTTTAGGACCTGGACAGGGATGCTACAAGAGACATGCTAAGGTGAACAGAGCAAAGCTCATAAGCCCTCAATGAAAGCAGGAGATGTGGTCTTCCCAAAAATGATCACAACAATTGGTTATCTAATACCAACTGGTCAGCTTTCTCTCTATTTTCCTATGCCTGGACTATTAGTCCTTGTATTCACTTGCTTTTCTGTTGCTGAATAACACTAGTGAAAAGCAATTCGGAGGAGGAGAGAGCTTAGTTTGCTTAGAGGTTGCAGTCAATCAACAAAGGAAGCAAACACAGGAACTCTAGGCAGGAACCAAAGAAGAATCCACAGTGAAACATTGCTAACTGGCTTGGTCCCTGCTTTATTCACAGCTACCTTCGTGTGTATACTGCAGTTCCATCTGATTAGGGGTGGCACCACACAATGGGCGGAGCTCTCCAACATCAATTAGTAGTCAAGAGAATGCCACCACAGACAGTCCCATAATAGCAGTAACAAACGTAATAGAAAAATTGTAAATAGGCTACAGTGGCTGCACTGTCAAGTACAATATGTTAGAGTAGAGAAGATGATACCAAACATTATTAATAAACGCTGGAAGTGAATCACAATAGCAACAGTGTTTCACTATGTGGGCTATAAGAGTGGTTGAAATGCCAGAAAGTGACCATACCATACGGAGTACGGGAGTAAAGATGCTAAATGCCCCTCTCGTGTACTACTTATGCCAATGCGATCCGCTAGTCACTCTGGAAGCTAGTTTCATGGTTTTGATTTTGTCGTTGTTGTCATTGTGATTGTTGTTGTTCTGTGATGGTGGGTTTGAACCGAGGGTTTCCTGCCTGTTGGGCAAGTACTCAGCCGTTAAGCTCTACCTACAGCCCTCCTTAGCACATGCCTGGAATCAGCATGGCTTGGGGAATCACTGTGACTTCTAGGCCATCTTGCGCTGCATAGCATAATCAAGGCTACCCAGTGCTGCATAATAAGACTCTGTCTGCAAAAAATAAATGGATAGATAGATAGATAGATAGATAGATAGATAGATAGATAGATATGTAAATACATAAAATAAGGAAGACAGAAAACAAAACATAAAAGTTAAACATACAGCTAACATAGTTCAATAATTCCACACTTAATCTACTCAAGTAAAATGGATGCATACATCCATACCAATACCTGTGCATAAAAGACGCTTGCCTTTATGTAACAGTAAGGAACTGATATAACCACACACTTACCAACAAGTGGATAATCAATTTGATTGAACAGATATTCACCTATTGGAAGACTGCTCAGCAGTGAAAAGTAGTGAGCAATACTGTTAAACACCGTGGGTCCATGACCCAAACTAACTACACTAGATGCAAAAAATAGACAAAATTGAGTAATACCATATAAATCCATCCATACAACTTTCTAAGGAACACAAACAAGTATCTGGTGAGAGAAGCTGTGTTAGTTGTGTCACTATAAAGACAGTTGGAAAAAGGGTTGCAAAATGTCACAAGGTACCTTTTAGGTATAATGAGTATTTTTACTATTTTATTTGTGGCAAAGGTTCTTCAACTATCTTTTCTGTTAAAATTTATCAAACTACATACTTTCAAGGTATGCAGTTTTCTGCGAGTGACTGAGAAGCTACTTTCAGGTCTGCCTTTAAATCTCCTTTTTTCCACCATCCTCTTACATCTGCCATGCAGGTATTTGTTTAAATTAGCATTTATTGACCTTCCTGTAGCCTAGACCCTGCAGTCAGTATTAAAAAGGATATTTTAGAAACAGAAATAAAATGAGCTGGTAGAAAGATCATGTGTAGATCATCTGGTAAATATTGCTAACCTTTTTTTTTTTCTATTTTTGTTTTCATGGTAGCCATGTCTTGACTTTATTTGTTATGCTATTTAATTATATTTTGCCTTCTTAAATCCCCTTAACAAGATTATATATATATATATATATATATATATATATATATATATATATATATATATATATATGGAATAGAATTGCCCTCAAGAAATTTTCAGCAAATCAGTGTCAACTCTTCTTTCCAGGCAAGAGGTGCCCTAGAACTGAAAGCAAGGAGGCACACTAATGAACATGCTATGAATTTTGAATTATCAGTACTATAGAAGGACTGATGCAACTAATACCATCTAACTAAAAACATCCTGTGAGTTGTACAGGAGGGAGCAACACAAAAGGAGCACTAAGTTCTGACAAGGACAGGTTTATAGACATGAGAAGACATATTACCAGGGGTTAAAGAATGGGATAACTTCTGTGAAAAGAGGCAGAGAACATTTAGCCTAAGAAGAAAAAGCCTCATAAGCACAGGAGTAACAGACAGGTAGCACACATTTATGGCTCAGCAGGAGTCTGGAACAGATAAGAAGAGCATCCAACTCTAGCATTAGCTATAGTATTTAGGGAAGGATTAGATACCTCCAAGCTCCAGCACTCTAATTACTAAGTTACAATAATTAAACCATTGGTTCTATCTAAACCAATTCTTAAAAGAACTAAAAATGGCAGGCTGTAAAATATTCCAGCTTTGGTACCTGGCACATACCAAATTCTTACAAACCTGTAGTAGTTAGTAAAAGGCAGGAATTCAAGGAAAACAGAGAAAAGTGAAAGCTTTATTTTGTTTGTATCCCAATGGAGACAAGTGGTTGCTTCTAGTAGCTTCTTGAATAACATATGTTCAGGTATACAATGATATCATTCTTTCCAAAATAAATTCCTGACTTCACCTGGTCTGATAAAAGAAAATATATTAAAAATGTGGGAGAGCGGGAAGCACAGATGGCCATGTCATGCTTGAGTATTAAGCCTTTCTCATCTGAGATGAACAACAGAAAGGAACTAATAAATATCTTCTTCTGTCGATGTGTCTGTGACTGTACATAATGCATAATAGTCTCATCATGGCTTCAAGATGTGTACGCCTATGAAGAAGTGTTTTTTAAGCTTCATGTCCCTGGAAAGCAACCATCTTACTTAAGCCTCCTGTGGGAGGGCTGGTAATACAGTAGTTAATAACAGCCTGCAAAATGGCTCAGGAGTTAAGAGTACAGGCTGCTTTTCCAGTGGACCCAAGTTTGATTCTGATCACCCACATGGTGGCTCACAACTGTCTCTTAGTCCAGTTCCACTACATCCAACAGCCTTTCCTGGCCACAGAGGGCAACAGAAATGCATGATATGGACAGAAATACAAGCAGGCAAAACATCTATACATATACAGTAAAATAATTTTTAAAATAACTAAACCAAAAAGGCATTGGGCAAACCTACCAGCTAACTGACCCATTCACAATTTGCCTACTAACTGAACTAAGACTTTATTTTCAACAGTATCAAAACAGCAGGTCATGAGAGCCCTCCAATTCCTTAATGGTGAAAATCCCAACAAGTCAGAAATAGTCACAACAGGAACACAAACATTCCTAGAATAGGAATAATGAAGAACAACCCAACCATCTAACCTCAAGGGAAGAAGACTTCATACATCAGAGAAAGTATTGGGATCAATTTGCTCCCTACAAAGACTAACCAGGAACCTGTGAGCTGTCTCAGTGTGTTTAAAGAAAGGCTCTAGCTGCTGAGCCTTACCTCCTGAGTTTGGTCCCTGGAACTCACCCAGAAAAGGCAGAGAATGGCTGACTTCAAAAACTTCTCTGTAATCATTTCACAGAACAGATCTGTGGAGTAGCTGCTGAGCCTTTTTTCCCCCTAATCTGTCATGTTCAGAAAGAAGGAAACCTACAACAGCAGATGATCCTTCATGAAGGAGGACCACAGTTCTAGTGCATCTGACAACATCTTCCGGACACGGTGGGTCCCAGAAGTGTATGTGATGGACAGATATTTATGTACGTCTGTAATAAGACACACATGGGCAGTGGCAAGGCCCATGAACAACATAAAAGAAGAAAATCGGGGCTAGAAAGATTGTATAGCAGTTAAGAGGGCTTGCTTGGTACTCATGAAGACAGGAGTTCATATCCCAGAAACTGCAACAAGTCAGGAATCCCATACATATCTATGATCCCATTTCCAGGGTGGATGGGGACAAGAAGATGACTGGAACTTTCTGGGCTTGCCAAATTCTAGCCTACCTTGCTGGGAAATGACAAGGCTTGGGTTTAGTGAGAGACCCTGCATGAAAGGAATAGATAGTGACAATAGAGATCATCCAATGCCCTCTTTTAGCCTTCACACATGCACAGACTTGCGAGCAACCACACACACACACACACACACACACACACACACACACACACTGCACATATACTCACACAGACATATAAGTACATACATAAATAAATAATCTTAAAATAAATGAAGAAAAATAAGCTTTTTCAGAGAAAACCATCTCAGTCATTACAGTAACTAAGGATAAAGCAAACAGCTTTCCATGTAATTAGTCAATCTTCAAAGGTCAAGACACTCCCAACAATGCTTGCCTTGCCCAGACATCTCACAACCAACTAAAATACATGACAGAAACACACAGAAGGCCTGCTCCTAATCTCTCAGATTTTTTAAAGCTTAATTTTACTATCTTACTTATGTGTATGTACGTGTGTCTCTCTGCATGAATATGTACATGCATTCCAGTGCCCATAGGGCATGCCAGGACCCCAGAGGTGGAGAGAACAGGCAGTTGTGAGCCACCTGACGTGGGTGCTGACAGTTGAACTTAGGTATGTTGCAAGAGTAGTGAGTACTCTTAGCCACTGAGCCATCTCTGGGGTCCTTGGTGGACAATAACTAAGCTTTCTAGAAGAAAGCTCACTAGTGTCATGTTTCCTAAAGTATGGTTTCCCTTCTTTCAACCCCAGAGGAGAATAAGCTTAAGAGACTGCATCTTGGATATACACATGCATAGCCTGATGGAGCCACACCCTCTTTCAGACATCAAAACAAAATTAACCGCTGAAAACAGAAGCCAAGCAAAACCGTGCACAGAGGGTTCTACTCAGAACTCCTTCCACCGTGCTCTGGGGTGAAGGTGAAGATTAGTGGTCCCTCCAGATTGCTCATCTCTGCGCTAATATTCCTAGCTGAGTGAACATCCAGAGGGGGGTGCTTACTCAGTTTTCCACTTCCGATTCCAGCACTGGAGGTCCCGACGTAAAGCATGGGTAGCTGTTGTTGCCCTAGGCTTACTACTTCTAATTGTATTGCTTCGTTGCTCTGCTCGGTTCAGTAAGCTGATGCATTAATTGTGTAACAGCATAGAAAATAAAATATAAAAAGATGTTTGCTTAGGCACTGGCTCCTTGACTGTTTTCTTTGAATATCTCCAAGGCTTTTAGAAGTGTGAGGAAAAAACTACCAAGCAGTGCCTATATCTAGCAAAGAGAGGGGAATCTTTCCCCCAGTTCTGTTTATCCTGCTTTCATTACTGCATAGCAAACAGTAGTGTGTTATCATCGAGGGGCTTGTGGATCTCAGTGGTTAATAACACAGGATTTACTTGACAGCAATATTCAATGGTTTCAAAATGATTAAATTGTCTCTTCACAGAGAAGTCTTAGGACAAATGGGACCCCATTCCTCTCAGGCTAAGATAAAGTTTAAAAACAAGAAGCCACATAAAGGCTCTTGAGAATATGGCCACTGCCGAGCTGTCCTGTTGTTAGCCATACTCTCTTATCCCTACACTCAACCTAACTGCAAATAAACATGTTCTCGTTATGCAACATGAATAAACTGTGTGAGTATGCTGGTTCCCTGGGCCTTCTACAGCCATGCTATATCAGCACATGCTGTTGGTGTTAGTTATAGTAGACTAACTGGTACAACAAGTAACTCTAGCACTTCACAGTTTAAGATTTCTTTCTCACTCCAGTCACAGTCTTGTTGACCATCAATAGTCCTTGTTCCTCTCAGATAACAGCAATCTCAAACCTCTTCTAGTCCCTAGCTACAATAGCCTCTTGGGTAGTTCTTCTCCATCAGGGCTCCATAGGAGACTAAAGCTGTAATGGCTGCAGGCATTCAGTAGACACGAGGGAATCAACCTTCGTTTCCTTTGTATCAAGAACAACGCAATGCTAGCTAACTCGTGAGTGGCCTTACAAAAACAATTCTTAAGACAATGGCTAAAATCGGTTTTGTAGGGCTTCTTCATTCTGTGAAGCCTTGGAGAGATACTGCCCTAAGCCTATGGTCATCAGTGTTGACTGCATGCTAGAGACACCTAAGGCTAAGAACAAAAGCCACTGATCCAAGTGGTGTTTTTAAATTAGATAATCTGCATGTATCCTGCACACAGAAGGAAGAAAATGAGGTAAAAATTAAATTTGTAGAAAAGTATATGGGTGTTATTTCTGCAGGTTACAGCTGGAAATGGCCTGACTTAGTCTATCCACAGTCCACTGGCCAGAACTCAGTCACGTGGCCCCATGCAACTGCAGTCAAATAGTGACACATTCTTTCACTTGAAGAGATGGCTTGTTGGCTCATTGAGTTAAACCTGTTGTGCTCTGAAATAACAGCTCTAGAAAGTTTCCTTCCCTATATCCTACATAGTTGCACAGATATCAGAACCCTTACTCTGCATAAAGAGCTATACTTTTCCCAACTTCTGTAAATGCTGGCATCTATTATCTCATGGTGCATAGTAGGCTGTGTGTCAATGACAAATGGACAGAAGTGTCAAAATGTATTTTATAAGTGTGTGCATCATAACTAAAACCTTCTTCTCATCTCTAGATCTCAGATGTAGGAAACTTACAATAGAAAAGCTTGACAAATGAAACATTTGTTCAAAGTATTAAAAAAATAGTCTTAATGACTTTATACCTGACTATATCATCTATGCCTTAATTTTACCTATGACTTTCATCCTTTTCAACTTTCAAATAAAACTAGAATGGGAGATTTTTGAAGAAATATTGTATTGTTTTATATTTCAGAGAGTTCTCTTTGATAAAACAACATGAAGACATTTCCTCTCTTTTTTACTCCCAGCTATGGAGAAGGTACTCATTGCCTTCTGTAAAGCTTCTGCTACAGTGCTTAGAATTGTAGCTATGCTGCATTTATAAAATCATTTAATATTCCTAGAAGACCAGTTTGTGACTTAGAAATATGTCAGCAAAGCAACAAAGTTCCATTACAATTTTTAATGATGATTCTTCCATTCTGTTCCTCTCTTCTCTCCCATTCCATTCTCACAATGCCAAGTACCACTGACTACTGTTGAGAGGTGGATTTTTAAAAAACACATGATAAATAATAACCCATATCACCCTCTATATGCAGCTACGGTTGCTCCTACTTCTGAGTCTCCATGGATTTCTATGAGTTTCAGTTTTGGTGTGAGGTTTGCTATTAACACAAAATACAAATAATGTAAGACTGAAACACATGATGAGATCTTTGGAAGAGCAGGAATAGAAAATAAAACATCCATTAAAATTCATTATTGTGTTTCCTGGTTATTGGTTTTCCCATGACCATTGTTAGTCTTGAGGCTTTAAGTACAAAGAACTGAAAGTAATATTTTCCTTGCAAATTAGAGACCGATGGTATAAATAAATACTCTCCACTATCAAACAAAACTCTTTCCATAGTCAAAGTGCCAAGTTTGAAACTAAACTTTGAATATGGAAAGATAAATTAATTTACTTAGAACATCCTGCTTCTTAAAAAATGATTATAGAGGTTTACACACCTGTGGTGCTTTCTTCTAAGCACTCTGATGATTCAAATATGAATAAGTCAAAATGTTGCCAATTAAATATTTATGAAATATGGACTGGTTTAGAATGGCCTGGAAATAAAAAAAAACAGTTTATGCTATCCACAAACTACAAATAACATATTTGATACCTTAAAATGGGCTCCAAAATTTCCGATACATTGTATCTATGAAATAGAAATCAGCTTCAATAATGCAACACAGAGGATGTCAAGTATTTCTATAATATATGGAGGTGTAAGTGGGTCACGGACAGCTATTGTAAAACCCAGACCAAGGTGAGTGAGGAATCAATATGAAGAAAAGCAGTGCGGAAAGTCAGGTTTTCCCTATATATAAGTCAAGATCTGGAACTAAGCTCAGTATTTGGTGTTGAGGGTTGAGGTGGAGGGGGAGGGATAAAGCAACTTGTGTAAAGAGTACCTGAGAATTCAAAATAAAGAAAAGGAAATAGTAAGAACCAAACTTCAGGAAGCCCAGAGGTAAACAAGTTAGCGAAAGTTGCTGCACGGAGTTAATAAGTAACTATTCTAAAATGTTAACCCCCTTAGGCCTTGAGTGAGGCAATACAGCCCACAGCATGGATTTCTGGACCACTTCAAAGCCAGTCCTGTTACATCTGACACCAGCAAATTTAGATTTCTGAGTGACAGTGGGGGTAATTTCGGCATAACATTCATTCAAGTCACAAGAGAGAATAAACATAACACTCTCAAAAGTTGACTGTTTCAAAGACAACTTGTATCATTCACCTTTTTTAAAAGAAGACTCCTAAATACAGACATATTATTGAATGTCTGCATGAAGCCAGGGTGCATGCAGAAGTCAGGGGACTTGAGGGAGTCAGTTATTTCCTTCAACCATGTGGGTCCTGGAGATTGAACTCAAATCATCACACTTAGTGGCATGTATCTTTGTTCGATGAGCGATCTCACTGGGCTTTGCGTGATTCTTGAACTGGACATCTGAGCTAAGCAGTTTTCTCATCTTCTTGTGCTATGGTTTGCTCTACCACAAATGCCACAACATTGAAAATACGTTTCCAGAATATTTTTTACAAACTCCTTAAGTAGGTTCTGCAAGTTAGATGCAGACCAATGCAATTGGAAAGAAAGAAGTAAATGGGGGTTATGTCCCTGGGGCTGTCAGTAGGGTTCCCTTCTAAAATGTAAGGATGTGGGGAAGAAAAATGCTTGAAAAAAGAGCAATATCCCAAGCACTGGAAGCATCGCTGCTGGCAAGGACGTGGCACAACAGGCATTCCTATTCATTGTTGGTGGGAATGCAAATGCCACATCGACTTTTGGAAGAGTTAGTCAGTTCATTACAAAGCCAAGTGGACTCTCGCTGTCTCAACTATATATCACCTTTCTACATTGTTAAACATATATCCACCAAAAAAAATCTGAGAATCAATGTTGAAGCACTTCCAGTCATAACTCTCAAATGATTACTACCTACTCTTAAAAATTATTTTCAACAGTATAACAAATGTTTGCCAGCGCTATAAGAAAATAAATAAACATATCAAGTCTTGAAGTAATGGACCATCCATTGAGGAGGCTTAGTTGACAAAGGCAGTTGCCACCAAGCCTGATGATCTAAATTCAATCCCTGGGATCCACACAGTGAAAGGAGAAAACAAACCACTACAAGTTGCCTTTGTCCTCTACATATATGCCATCACACATGCAGGCATACACATAACACACACACACATGCATGCACACATGCACGTACACAAATAAATAAGTATATAAATAAATAAATGATAGATGATTGATTTAGACAGATGATATAGATGATAGAAATATAGATTATAGATAGTATAAATAGATGATAGATAGACAAAAATAAATAGTTAAATTTAAGACTTGAAACAAAAAGATGGCATAGTGGCTCATATCTGTTGATGACTTCTTAGGCTGGGATGAGAGGGTCTTTTGATCCCAAATACTACCCTAAGCAACAGAGTAAAATCTTATCTCAGAAGAAAAAAGTAACCAAAAGAAGTACTGAAAGAGAAGAAGAACCGTCATTTACAAATGAATTTTTGTTCACATACAAAATCCTCAAAAATCCATCAAGATACATTACAATTAATAAACTAATTCAAAAAAGTTTAAAAACTAATTCATAAAAATTATAGAACATAAAACTAACTATATGATCATAAATTGTAGTAATATGTATGACACTGACCAATCAAAATTAAATGAAAACAATTACATTTATAAGAATATCAAAAAGAATAAAATACTTAAGAATAAATTTAAGAAAGCAGTGCAATAACTGTACACTGAAAACTACAAAAAGTTCATTGAGAGAAATTGTGAAATATCTACTTTAATGGAAAATAACCTTAAACTCATTTATTAAATAGTTTAATATTAAGACAGTTACTTGTAAATTGATCATCAACTGATTCAGTAAAGTCTCTCCTAAATCCCAGTTACATTTTTGTATTCATTGAAAAATCTCATAAAATTCAGACATAATAGCAAGCTTGAAAACTCACATTTCTCAATTCCAAAATTCACTACTCCATTTTGCTGATCAATGTCATTCTGGACTAATAACAAGTATAAAATTAATGGTTGAGAAATAATACTCATATTTATAGTCAATTAATGTTTAATAAAGGTGGTGAAGACAATTCACTGGTGAAAAGAGCTGACATTTAGACAATTGGCATTGGAATACTGGATCTACATGCAAAAGGAAATCTTTTTACAATTTCTTTGTTTATTTCTTTATTTCTTTATAGTCATTCTACAGCCTGATCTCAGCCCCCTCTCCCTCCTCTCTACCCAGTCCTGCCCTCCCACCCCTTCTGCACTCCGCCATCCCTTAATCCTCAGATATGGGGAGGGTCCCCATGGGTACATCAAGTGGCAGCAGGGCTAGGTGCATCCTCTCCCACTGAAGCCAGACATGGCAGCCCTGCTAGGTGAAAGTGATCTAAAGGCAGGCAACAGAGTCAGAAACAGCCCTGCTCTAATTGTTAGGGGACACACATGAGGAACAAGCTGCGCATCTGCTACATATGTGAAAGGGACCTAGGTACAACCCATGCTTGCTCTTTGGTTGGTGCCCATGGGCCCATATTAGTTTACTCTGTAGGTCTTCTTGTGGTGTCCTTCAGCTCCCCAATCCTTTTCCCACTCTACCACAAGACTCTCTGAGCTCCACCTATTGTTTGCCTGTGGGTCTCTTATATTTATTTCTCATGTAAAATATAAAAATTAAAATGCATGAACATTCTTTATGTAAGAACTGAATCTTTCAGATCACTGTGATTCCTCTATGGCTGCTAAGTAGTTGTTGCTCAAAATTCAGTCCTTTATACCAACAACAGAATTGTGCTCATGAGTAAACCATGGTTCTGCAGGTATACACCTTTGCTTGAACACTGATCTATCTGTGTGTAAGAATCCAGAGGCAGGAAGAATCACTAGAAATTTGAATGCTTGGCTAAAGATTTGGTGCCCATTTAGAGCTGAGAAATGTAACTCTTTTTACTGGAAAAAATATTTCTTAAATCATGGGCTATTGATTTGAGTCATCAGAGGGCTACCATCTTAGTAGTAAAGTCAATGGCATAATGGTAATTGTTCTTCTGGAAAGACCCTCATAAGATTGGAAAGCCAAACTCAAATCCAAGTACCTCGTCCATTTGCTAGAAAAATGTCCACATTCACATAAGAAACATAAAAAATTATAGTACCCAGCCCCCCCAAAAATACAATGAAGTATGCCAAACAGCCAATCAAAAATTTCCAGGTAAAAATAAAAATTGAAAAATGAGTAACAAATCAGAGGTAAAAAGAGACTTAGATATTACAGAGCTAATAGAATTATCAGAGAAGACTTTATACCAACAAAGATGTGTGTGATATTTTAAATATATATTTATAACTAAATGGATAATTTATATATTCTAAAAGGTAATAGAAATTATTAATTTGTACAAGAGAGTAGCACAAAGTCTTTTTAAAAACCCAGCTGGATTTTCTAGAACTAAAAAAAAAAAAAAGGCAGTGTCTAAAAGGAGAAATGCTATGGAATAAATTATCATCTGCAGAATTCTGAGTGAATGAAGCCACAGGGCCAGAGACTGTCCAAGACAAGAAGAACCATGATGGCAAATATATAACTTTCCCCCATACCTATATAAGCATAGGTTTATTATTAGGAAGCCTAGGAAAGCATAAGCAAAGTGTCAGCAAGTCATGAGATGACAACAGATGGTTAAACACCCAACTGTTATTAGAGGTCCAGAAGAAGAGAAAATAGGTTAACATAAAATAGTAAAAATGTCTAAGAATTTTAACAACACCCAACAAATAAGCACAAAGAAAACTTTAACACATCCAGTCACTATAGAAATCAGCGTGGCAATTCTCCCTAAAAGTAATAATAATAAAGTTGAGTGGAGAGTGGGGTCTGACTTTCACATGAACTCTGGTGCCCCATATTTGACCACATCCCCTGGATGGGGAGGCCTGGTGACACTAAGAGGAAGGATAGCAGGCTACCAAGAAGAGACTTGATACCTTATGAGCATATACAGGGGGAGGAGGTCCCCCTCAGTCACAGTCATAGGCGAGGGGAGTAAGGAGAAATTGGGAGGGAGGGAAGAATGAGAGGATACAAGGGATTGGATAACAATTAAGATGTAATATGAATAAATTAATAAAATATTTTTTAAAAGGAAAGAAAATGGAACTACCATATTATCCTGCTATAGCACTCCTGACAATACACCTCAAAGACTCCATATCCTACCAGAGAGATACTTACACATTTGTTTGCTTTTTTTTTTTTCTGCTACGGTGACCATCTTAAGGGGATAGGGTCAGCCTAGGTGTTCATCAACAGATGAATGGATAATGAAAATGTAGAACATATGCACAATCGAATGTTACTCAGCCACCAAGAATATTACAATTATGGAATTTGCAGGAAAGTGGATAGGCCTGGAAATTACTATGTTAAATAAGGTAACACAGGACCCTAGCTTCAAATTGTGTGTGTGTGTGTGTGTGTGTGTGTGTGTGTGTGTGTGTGTGTGTGTGTGTGTTTATATGAGAGTAACTAAACCGAGTTATCAGAAAGGGCCCCACGTGAAAGGGAAAAAGAGTCTTTAAAGAAGTGATTGGGAGGCAATAGAATATATGGCTTGGAGGTAGAAAGAGGAATATTGAGGATAGAAAGGTACAAACGGGGAGTAGGACCAGTGAGATAGGGGAGAGGATTTGTAGAGGAAGTAAGCCAATGTATGAAAATGTCATAAGAAGAACTGCAATTTTGTATGCTAACAACAACTTAACTATGTAAAATGTAAAGCTTTTCCAAGGAGGTTCATAATAAAAATGATGAACCTCAGTGAAAATCAAAATGTTCTACTTGGGCCTTGGAAAAATGGCTGAGTTGGAAAAGTGTCTGCCATGCAAGCTTGAGGACTTGGGCTCACCTCATGTCCCCAGGATCCCTGTGAAGGTCATAGCAAGGTTAGCAGGCACCAGTGCTCTTAGTGCTGGAACAGGTGAGTCAGGAGGATCAGAGTTCGTGAGACACGGTCTTAGTCTTAAAAACTAAGTGGGAGACTGTGCTGCCTATCTACTGTATCTGAGCAGAAGGTCTAAGTCCACACCCTACATGGACCTTGGTTGGCACATCAGTCTCTGTGTTGTAATGTGGTTAACCTGAATTAAGTGGCTAACATCTGCTTATGAGTGAGAATACGCCATGCGTGTATCTCTGCATCTGAGTTACCTCACTCAGAACAATTGTCTCTAGTTCCATCTATTTGCCTACAAATTTCAAGGTTTCTTTGTTTTTGATAGCTGAGTAGTATGCCATTGTGTAAATAAACAACAGGGTTTTTTTTTTTTTATCTATTCTTCAGTGGAGGGACATTTAGGTTGTTTCCAGATTCTGACTATTAAAAACAAGGCTGCTATGAATATAGTTGAGCAATATAAATGTATATGTTTAAAAAAGAAAAGAATTTAAAAAAAAAAAAGAAAAGAAAAAACAAAAAACCTTAGTGAGAAATTGATAGAGAAGAAACCTAATATTTACCTCTGGCCTCCACCAGTGTACACACAAGGGGAGGACCATATATGTGTACACCCACACACACAAACAAAAAATATTTTAAAGCAAATTTTTAAAAGTCCTTATCTGAAATCTTTTAGTGTGCAGCTATGACAGAGCCTGGATATGGAAAAAATAGCCTTAAAATAATATTAGGGGGAAATTTTCTCAAATTAATGATTCAAATTGCTTATCAGAATTAATGTTCTCATTTTTTAAAAGAAGATAAGACAGCAAGGAGACCTATGGGAGAGTTGGGGGATATAAGTACCTGGAGTTTCACAAGAAGACCAACAGAGCTAACAAATGTAGTCCCATGGGGGCCGGCAGAGACTGTTGCACCAATCAAGGACCATGCATGGAAAGGACCTAGACCCCCTGCTCAGATGTAGTTGATAGGCAGCACAGACTCCATGAAGGCCTCCTAATACAGGTCTGTCTCTGACATAGACTCTTGTGCCCACATGACGATGATTTCCCCCTATTTTTTTAATTACATGTATTATATGTATTATCTGTAGGCCTGGCTAGCAATCAATCTGGCAAAATAAAAGGACACAGAGGGCCCTAGAAATCTACAAGTAGAACAATATGATAGGCAGATTTGGGCCCAGGGGTCCCGCTCAAACTAAGGCACCAGCCAAGGACAATACAGGAGGTAAACTTTAAATCCCTTCCCAGATCTAGCCAATGGTCAGAATATTCTCCACAGTTGAGTGGAGAGTGTGATATGACTTTCTCACGTACTATGGTGCCTCACATTTGACCATGTCCCCTGGAGGGGGAGACCTGGTGGCACTCAGAGGAAGGACAGCAGGTAGCCAAGAAGAGACTTGATACCCTATGAGAATATATAGGGGGAGGTAATCCCCCTCAGGAACAGTCATAGGGGAGGGGAATAATGGAAAAATGGGGGGGGGGAGGAATGGGAGGATACAAGGGATGGGATAAACATTGAGATGTAACAAGAATAAATTAATAATAAAAAAAGAAAAAAAATCAAGACACAGACATTTGATATATTTTAAAATAGCCTTAGTTAACCTGGGGCACAGCAGATATCAATCTTCTAAACTACCTCCCATAGTGGGGCAGACATGGAATCCCTGTCTCAATCCCATGCCATCTGTTTCTAATAACTTCTATCAAGTACCTCCCATCTATAATCCTATATTCTTGTTCATGTTTTTCATCTCGGCCGGATTTTTTTATCCACAGCAGCCATGAGCTTCTTTTCCATCTAACCCATGGCGGCCTTCCTCTCTTCCCTTCATGTCTCTCTCCTTTTTACCTGTGGCAGTCTTTCTTCTTCCTTCTCGTGGTCTCTCTTCTTCTCCTGGTGGCGGTCCTTCTTTTCCCAGAATGCCTCTCTCTCTCTAAGCCCCACCTATTTCTTTTGTCCTGCTCAGATGGAATGGCTTTTTATTGAGAAAAAGGTGGGTCACAGACAGTAAGCAGTAACTAGCATCAAAACACATCAGACCATTCCCCCAACATGCCCCTGGCAGGGCAGCCTTGCCAGGCCACAGAGGAAGAGGATGCAGGCAGCCTTTATGAGACTTGGTAGGCTGGGATCAGATAGTAAGGGAGGAGGGATTCCCATTCTGAGGACTAGGGGGCAAAGGGAGTGAGAGAGAATGGGAAGAGACAAGGGAGGGAGTTACAATCCGGATGTAAAGTAAATATATTTCAAATAAATAAATAACTTTTTAAAAAGTTAAATGAAAAACTGAGGAAAACGATAGTAATAAGATGAAGGGAGAAACAACAGAAAAACTTAACATAACAGAAAAAGTGATTATTTACCCCAAATTTGTTTCATTCAAAACAATTAACAAGTAAACCAGGGGCGGTGGCATGGCACTCCTTTAATTCTAGCACTTGGGAGGCAGGGGCAGGTGGCTCTCTGTAAGTTCCAGGCCAGCCTGGTCTACAGAATCAGTTCCAGGACAGGCAAGGCTACACAGAGAAAGCCTGTCTCAAACAACAAGAAAATGTTAACAAGCTTTATCAATTGCCAACCAGATGCTGAATATTTTCAGAAAGGACTAAAAATCCCAAAGCAACAATACTCCTGTGTGTCTGTAGAAACCAGAAGAATTTAAACTTTATTATTATGAGCAACACTTTGCCAAGTGAGGAATTCAAATGAAAAGAAAAGTTCTATGAAAAATTAAAATCCCAAAATCTCACTGGAGAATACTCAATAATAAGAACAGCTATAATTTTTATGGAGAAAAGACTTAGGAAGTAGACCCTTGAGTCTGGTCCTATATCACTTTTTATACTTCAACTTGACACTAACTCTGTTGATTAAAATTAATAGGAATTGAATTGAAAGCAAGCATTATTTAAAGCCAGACTAAAATACTCACTCAGCCATTTTTATAGCAAATGCTTCAAATGAAAAAACAAACAAACCAACAAAACCCCCAAAACAAACTAACAAACAAAAAGCCATTCTCCAAAAATTTCAAACCCTCCAGCTCCCTTATCCCAACAGACTTAGGTCCTAAGCCAAGATTATCGAAGTTAATGTGAGATTTCTGGTGTCTGTACACTTGGATCCTCTGCTGTGATGTGAAACACGTCATAAGAACTGTCAGTAGGGCTTAGAGGCAAAAGGCCTGGAAGGACAGTGCCTGGTGACTACTGTCCAGTAAGACTCTTATGACCATCACCAATGGATGTTTTCTGAAAGGGTGAGGAGACTACAAAGCCAGGAAAAACAAAACCTGAAAGGTATCCAGGAAAGAAAAACAACCGCAGAAATTAGCTTGATATATGTTGCAAGAGCCAAGTACTGTAGTTTGACAGGAGTTACTGTGATCACTATGCAAGTACCTGGCTAAGGACTGTAACACCACGGCTCTGCCTGAGGCCTCAGCATTTCTAAGAACTATTAGGTGGGGCTTCCAGAAAGCACTCTGCACATAAGGCTTCCTTATTGAATGCACATTGTACAGCCTTACTTCCAGTGCTGCCTGTGCTATATACAATTAAGTACTTATATGTTTAAATGAGCCTTTTTCATTCCTGGGTCAAAAACTTGCTATTTTTATTCTTTTTAAATATAAATTAAACAAACACATCCACCCCAAGATGATCGTTTCAATTGTTTTATTTTTCTCGCTTAAGCATACATAGTATATTTTGAAGTAAACAAAAATAAAAGTTTTATATTTTTATCCCTCAGAGCAATGAGAGAATAAGACATCTATTTTAGAACCAGCACCCACCTGCCTACAGGTGTATAGGTATTTAATTCATCACAGTGGCCCACAGAATTAATTTTGGCAGTTCATAGGGAGTCAAAGACATATCTGGCAGTTTTCAAGTTTACAACAATGTACACAAAATGCTACCAAATCATTAAAACTATTTAAACATATTAATATAAATCACTCTTACCTAATTTGCCTAGGTCTTCTGCACAGAGAGGTTGTGCTTTCTCTCTTGTATAAGAGAGCAATAGGATCTAGGTCCTCACCTGGGCGGGGAGGGGCGGGCAGAGAGGGGGATAGAGAGGGTAGAGGCAACTAGGGAGGCAGCCACAATCAGGATGTAAAGTGAACAAATTAAAAATAAAAATAAGAAAAGAGGGAGGGAGCAATCGGAGCCTTTATCCACTCGACTGGAGAGATTTGCAGGTACATCTTCCATTAACAGTAATAGTAATAATGCATGTAAATCACCAGGTACCAGTCACCAAGGAGACTTCCCCCATCTTTTGGGTAATTGCCTATTTCAGCTGAAAATAATTTGGGGAGAAGAAAAATGTAACGTGCTTAATGTAATTACCATAGGTAAAGGCGACATTAAAATGACATGGTGAGGACTAATGGGTGGCCTGACACTTCATTTGGCTTTTATTTCCCCCCTTAATCATAAGCATAATGATAAGAAAGCAAGCATAAAGGTGGATTAGAGCGAGGGCTTTGGGAAAGGCAGGAAAGTGCATTGCTTGATATGTAGGCACATTGACATAGATCATTAAATTAACAGAATGGAGTCACAATAAAAGCATATTGTTTCCTTCATATGGCAAATGTTTGCTCCTCTTGTACCTTAGACTAACACAGGATTTGCTTAACATTTTAATTGCATTATTTTAAGAAGCACAATGTCTTCCAAATGTTCCATTACTCTGCATATTTTTTTTTTAATTTCTGTATGGCTGTTCATACATATGGGCTTCTCAAAGTCCCTGGCACCATTTTTATGGACCTCGAAATATCATGTGCAGATGGTTACATTTTAGCTTTTCATTCCACACATAGAAAAACTTTCATGTGCTTAATGTAAAGCCAGGCTTAGCATGTCAAGTTGTCTTGTGTGACAAATAGTTGTATATAAATAAATTCACCGGATACACTTTAAAACAAAACATAAGTGTTTAACTTCGCAGAAACGGAATACCAGAAATCCGGGAGTCTTTCCATATTTGGCAGTTCGTTTCATAAAACTTGGGTTTATACAGGCAAATACCGCATAATCTGGGCGCAGACAAAGTACATGCCTGTAGAGTACACATTTGTAAATCTTCCCTAGGAGTGTGTTGCTACGGATCAAATGTCTTGTTATTGAGAAATCAAACAGTTCTTTAAATAGAGGCTAGAGATGCAGCAGAAGCTAATTTTTGCAGCACAAAGCTAATTGTGTGTTTTATTTTCATTTAACAGATTAAATATAGCTCTCTTCTTTACTTTGGTTCCTCTTCTGTCTTTTATAAATTGACAGTGTCAGAGTATAGGCAGGGATTCCACCTAATTTTTTTTTTAAAGCCTACTCACAAAAAGAAAAGGAACAATAAAATAAAAAGCAATTTATAGGCTTCTTTTAATAAAAATAAAAGTCATTTCTGGTATACTTTTAGGAAGCCACTTTATGGTTCTCCCAGTAGCTGCCACATATTCTCTGATTTATTTCTGCACTGAATTTATCATAAAATGCATATCGAAAAGAATTCGTAAAGGAAAGGATAGGAAAAGAAGAGAAATGGATGGCTGCCTCTTTGTGACATATTTTCCTCCCTCAGCCTTGCATATTTGCATTAAAGTGATTGTGAATAATGTACATTTGACCAGTGCCGTCTGCAGAACTAATGCCTATTAAAGGGATGGGAAGGAGCATATGTTGTGCCTAGGGCAGAGAAAGTCCAATCACCCCACTGTGAGAGTCTCCAACTAAAACGCAGGACAGCCTGGGATTTATCCTAAATGAACCCAGCAGGGAGAGAAAGGACACAGTCCCTCAGTCCACATTTAAGCTTCTAAACTCAGATCTTTTTTTTCCTTCCAGAGTTTGTTTAAAAAAAAAAAAAAAAAAAGCCCAGAATCTCTACCTATGTTATTCGCAAAGAGAATTGAATTTGCTTTTCTCTCTGTTGTCTTACAAAATTTCATCTATTACCATTTAAGCAGAGGTCTCCTCTGGGTGAGCTATGCCCCAGCATCATCTGAGAAAGCTCAGTTTTGTCGGTAGATACAAAACACTTGGGGCTTGAGATCTCACTTTGATGTCCTTGTACTATGGTAGAAATGCCTGGCTCTTTAGACTTTGCAACCTCCCCCATCTTGTTACATAATCTGCCTGTGACGTCTAGATTCAAGATCAGGTTCAAACTGGAATTCCCTCTGCTTGTGCATGCTGGGGAGGTGAAAAACAGCAATTAGAGGAATGGAAAAATTGGCTGAACTAGGAAAGCAAGCATTGCCATGCCGCCGTGTGAGTGCTTTAGATTGCTTTGTACCTCGTTACCTGTGGTATAAAAGGAGGAAAGACAGCAATATACATATTTAGGTTATTATTTTAGCATTTATGTAACCCAAAAGGGGGGGGGGAGTAAGTAAAAATAAAATACACCTGGAAAGCTTTTAAGCTTTTTCACAGAATGATTCAAAACTGTTAGTGTGATACTGAAAATAATAGGGTTGCTAATGATGTAGTGCAGCTCTGTGCTGTGGTAAGAGACCTAGCTGCTCTTGCAGAGGGCCAGAGTTTGGTTCCCAGCATGCATGTCAACCAGCTCATAAAGGCCTATGACTCCAGTTCCAGAAGATTTGACGCCCTCTTCTGGCTTCTACGGGTACTGCATTCATATGCACATACATACAGATACACAGTGCTTTGGAAACAAACTTATTTTGAGGCCGTGATTCACTGCCTTATATCCATAAAATATCAACTCCCTATTAAAATTGTAGATAAGAAGCCAAATAACTGATAAGATTATAGCACAGCAACTTCTCTAGCACCGTAGACAACTAATACATTTCAGATAAGTTAATGGAGGAAGAAAATTCCCACTTTTACAGCTGGAAAAACTGCCATAAAAATTATTGAGCATCAGTTTATCAAACAGGCTTTCAAAAACATTGTCTGTCTGATTAATTGAAATAAACAACTGTTGCGTACATTATCACATCGGTATTTTCTGTGTAACTGTTACTATTGATGTGACTGGTACACCAGGGCCTGGAGCAGAGGAAAGGTTCACTTATTCAGCACTTCAGCAAATATTTATCCAGCACCTGTTATGTGCGGACACTGGATATGTTCTGAGGCCTCTCTTGTGTCGAATTTAAAATCAAGTGCTGTGGACAAAGAAGCTACTCCTAGTTTCTTTTCCAGTGGGATAGAGTCAGGAATATAAATAATAAGAAAAGGTAGCATGAATTTTAGTTATTGTCTTTAAAGAGCTTTTTCAGATGTTACACACACATTGCTTTTTTGTCTCACACATATGAAGGTTGTTCTTAGAATTTCTGTCAATAGTGACTTACTATGGCTTTTCTTGCCAACCCTGGATTAACACTGCAAATAAATAAGTGAATAGATGATAGATAGACAAAAGATGATAGATAGACAGACAGATAGATAGATAGATAGATAGATAGATAGATAGACAGGCAGACAACGGAACTGCTGAGAGCTAGATCACTCTCCTGGCAAGTGAATATTCTTCCTTTGCTTACCTTGTGGGGCTCATCTCTTGCCACATTTTGCTGTGGGTCTATTGAAGTTAATGTTGTGACGTATAATGTTTGTCACCATGCGCTTCAAAGTCCCCTCTGCTTCCTGCATTGATTTATTGCTGCAGGACAACTAAAACCCGTTGGTTGTTCAGTCTGCCAATAGCACCTTCCATAACACCGTGACGTATGCAGAATCAGAGCGAGTGATTTAGACCTAAGAGGATAAAGATCATACAGCAGTTGGCTCGCTTCCAGGTTTCCCATGACATTTGTAAAGCGTAGACCAAAGATTTTTAAGCAGTGCCCTTTGTGGGGTGGAAATAAAGCTGCCTATGGCTCTGTCAGGGCCCTGCCTAGGCACTAGTTTGGCTTTGAAAAGCAGTGATCCAAGGGTCCCTTGTGATACACAATTCCGCTATCTCTAAGTGGGGAAAGCATGGATTACAAGAACCATACATAACATTCATGTCAACTCCAGTGTCCCATAAAAATATTTGAACAAGTTTGTTTTTTTTTTTCCTTCCAGTGTCTACATCTTCCATGTATTTCAAACCCTTAAAAAGCGCCTTTGGAAAAAAGGCTCCCTACATTATTGAAACATGAAAATCACCAAGAAATGGCATACTCTCCAGTTTTCCTTAATAAAAATCCTGAGTTCCGGAGAAATTTAGTGACTTTTACAAGGATTTCCCACAGCTCATCATATCTCTATTCTCTCAAATTTTAAAAAGGAAACTAAAATATTCCATAGCCAAAAAAAAAAAAAAAAAAGACATTTAGTTTTATATCACTGCCTCCACTTCAGTTAATAATATGATCATCAGTTTATTTGGCAAAACATGAGTTGTGTTTGACTGTAAGATAGAAAGAGTTCTCTTATCTGTCAAATTTCATACTTAAGGAAGTTAGCACTACTGGATCTCCTAGGAAGCATGGGCTGATGCTCCATGTCTCTATATTTGATAGTGACAGTTACCACGGGCGAAGAGCAAAGCTGGCACAGAGGGATCTCAGTCTTTGCCCTTCCCTGCTGAAAGCTCAACATCCAAACAGCATTTTCTCTAAATATTTGGAAGGCACCCTAAGCAGGCTAACAAATTACAACTACATGCCTTCTAGAGGGTAAAGAGATGTGTCTGTAAGTTGTGGTGTGGTCAGCCTCCGGCAGTCAGTTCAAACTCTTTTAAATGAAGGGCCTGATAATCGTAGACTCCAAGATCATAGGTTCCACAGAGGTAATGTGGGTGCTTTGCCATAATTTTCATGTCTTTTGCACATTTTCTAAAGTAAAGACAATGGACTAAGGAATAGACAAAAGCAGATTCTCAGGTTTTCTTTCCTGTTTTGCTAGATGCCAATCACCATAATGCTTATCCTCAGGAAGATGTTCAAACAATAAGTAAATTCAAAATCAAAGTTTTCATTACAATGTTCCCCAGCCATGTGAAAGATGGGGCATAAAGATTCTTTTATGTTGAAAGCATAAGAGTCATTTAAAGTCTGCATCTATTTTCATAACTGAAGACAATGAAAATTGGAGGTTAGTTTGAATTTTAACAGATTTACTTTAAGGAAGAGTTTATTTTCAGGGCCTGGTTACACGGCTCTCAGTGGTCCAAAGAACTTACCATTCTTGTGGAAAGCTGGAGTTCTGTTCCTACCATCCACAAGGCAGCTCACCACCATCTGTAACTCCAGTTCCCAGGAATCCAGCGACACTGTCTTTTGGTCTTTGTAGACTCTGCAGGCACAAACATGGTGCACGTTCACACTTACATACATAAACAAACATAAATCCAATTTTTATTTTCAGAAACAAAACTTCACGTATCAATTTGATACTTTACAGTACTTGCAATGTGCAGATATTTAAAGTGCTTAGTAAATGTAATGTGTCTTATCCTCCTAACACTTTTATGTGGCTTCATTGATGGATGATAAGGAAATGAGATGCAGCCACTTGCCAATAAGGGGACAAGTTAGAACTCTTAGATTTCATTTAGAATACCAATAAAATCATGTGGAAAGTGGAGTATCTCATTTCCGATGCAAGCTGGAAGCCACTCATAGTTTACTGACCCTCCCTCCTTTGGCTCTAAAATTTTGCTCCCCCTTGACTCTTTAAAATATCTGAGAGAACATTCTTGAAAATGTATTATTGTTCCTTGTAAGTAGTAATGTGGTCCTTCTTTAAGTATATGGACAGTGCCTATACAACCACAACTAGGTGGATGTCTGAGAAGGAGAAAAGAATGAGCAAAGATAACTTCAAAAATAAATGAAGAGCTATTATTTTTGTAGTGCTATCGACAAAACCCAGGACCGTGACCACACTAGGTGAGTGTTCTCCTACTGAGCTACATAGCTATCGAATAACATCATAATTCACATGCTTGCAATAAGAAAAAGAGACATCTACAAATTAATTGAACTAACTTTCCTTAATATAGAAGCAAAAGGAAAAAAAAATAGATTTCACATTCCCAGCACTCTGTACTATCCAATCATGCTGTACTTTAATTTTTCTTTTGCAGAAATGTGTCAAAAATGCTTTCCTCACTATGCTGGTATGATGTCACTTAATATAAAGCACCTACCATGACCACTCTAACAATTTAGAGTTTGTAAATAAAGGCTTTCCGGTTTGTAAATATTAGTAGAGTATTGTTGAGCTTTAAAAAAATATCAATCAGACAGTATTCATTCAATTATTTAAAAATATTTTCCAGTACTTAACTATGTTCTAATCACTATGAATATTTCAAGTCCAATAGACTGAGCTTCATAAGAGTGAAACATTCCCCAAGCATTCATTTTAATACTTCCAACCTCAATGTTCAAACAACTTTCTAATATGTAACACCTAATTTGATCATGGGTGTTAAGATACATCTTTCCGGTTTGTTCTGTTTTACTAGAAATCAAAGAACATTTAACTTCTCTTTTAAAGTTATCAAGTCTTGTTGCTTGAGTGTCTAAGAAAAGTATCCATGGCTCTTCAGCACAATGAAGCAGAATGAAACAAATCAAGTGACTTTCGCCCCCATCCCCCGCTAGCTCGCAGGTTTCCTTTGAGGGTCAAAGGCAGCTTTGACCGGACACAGTGTTCAGTTCACAGCCATTGTATGTATGCTGAGACATCATCTCTAATAGCTCAGACTTAGACTTCTCGATATGTCCTCCCTCTTATTTATAACTCCGAAAGGTCAGGAGTTAGGATTTCCTTGACTGAGTTCCAATAGCCTTTTATGTCGTCATGCCACCAATTGCTCCTGGGAAGCTCCAGTGTGCTCAGTACCTCAAATGGAAATCTGTATTCTAGCTGCTAGAGAAAACTTCTTCCATTTAAGTGTCTCCTAGCAATACAAGGGTGTACACGGTGAAGGGGCAATGCACATCTGAGTTACCTGGTTCCTGGTCCTACCCTCATGCCTCCATCTTCCCTCCCAGTGATGATGGAATATATTCCTAGGTCACACTGCTAACCACTCCTCATGAAACCTCAGGGACAGGTCTCTGCAAAGGAAGATGTTGCAGTATAATCCTTCTAAGTCTATCTAAATCCCTTAAATAATATAATGTCTTTATGTTGCCCCAGGGCTTCCAGTGTCTTTATTTGAACTCCAAGATGAACCCCTCAAACATATTCTTGCTGCTAAATTTTTACAGACTCCTTGGAGGGCTATACGATCTCACTTCAGAGTAAGATTTCAACAGGAAGACAATACACAGACTCATCAAATAGGTGATAATGTACATAATCTTTGACTGTGTGCTCTATACAGAAAACATTTTTAAAAATCAGAAAATCCTAAATCATAGAACCAAAATAAGCCAAAAATTATCTAGAAAAAAGTCATTTACAACTCTTAGTCTTTAAAACTTGGTGGAAGCTCTCATCTACTTCACATTTCTGGATTGCTGACAATATATATATATATATGTGTGTGTGTGTATATATATATATATATATATATATATATATATATATATATATATATATAAAGCATACATGCTACATAAACAGTCAAGTACAGAGCAATGACAAAAAGGCCAAATATATTCAGTACAGGTGCAATTTTCCCCAAATATTTTCCATCCAAGGTCTTGTCTCCAAGGATAAAGTCCTGTGTATACAGAGGACTAGTTGTATATGGCTCCTACAGATCCTCTAGTTGTGTCTTGATTGTTACACACAGAACATGGAAAGAGCAATCTCTTATTTTCAAAATTCTCACCAGGCACAGCACCGAACTCCTAGACACACACACACACACACACACACACACACACACACGAGCACCTAGTTTACATTACTCAATAAACTTAAGACATTAAATTTCTGGAAAGAATATGTGCATAGAAAATAGTCTAAGTAAAACACAGAGGTGAGGAGCAAAAATACTGGGTGGTTGAAAATTGAAATAATAACTATGAGAGTAAGTTAATATAAATTATAGAAGCCATCTGAAAACACTTGAATTGAATGTGGATTGGTAGTGGAAAGAGTGATAAAAGAAAGAACATGATCTACAAAGTGACTCAGATTTACAGCAGGATATTATTTCGAAGTGTTTTTTCAATATGTAGGTTTCTAAACAATTAAAATGTACCAAAATATGATTCTTAACCATCCACATTCCCATTTTTAGCTTATTCTACCAAGCTGTCACTGTGATCACCATAATTGATGTTTGCCATTTTAATATTAAAGTTTTCTGACTAATGACATTAGATATAAATGACTTTGATTTGTGATTTTCCCCCAACACTGCTTTTAGAATGCATGGCATGATTATGTATGAAATGGGAATTGAAAATTCCCCTAATATCTATGAGCGTGTATTTCTGCAGTCTTTAAAATTTAGAATTGTGTAGGTTGCCTAAGCACTGGATTCAAACATTCAAATATAAATGATTACATATATATGGTAATCTCCCATGTATGAAGAAATTGCAAAGATCAAGAACTGGAGATAAGTGTGCAAAAGTTCAAGGTTATAGCTTTTGGGGCATCACATGGTTCACACAGCATGTGTATTTTTAAAGTCTCTGAAGCATCTAGTTAGCTATGCAGTGGTTCAGACTTGGCATACAATGTCACTAAAACCAGGAGATGTGCTTTGGGTTTGAAAATTGGTTTCTTGTGTCAGTTAAAACTCAGAAACACATTTTCTATTCCATGGCAACCTCACTCTAACCCCTCCCCCTGCAACAACTTTGTAAAAAAAAAATCATTTTTACAAAAGGGAACTATGTAGCTCAAACTCAACTTTTCACAAAGTTATAAGCCTTAAATGCAAGAAGTTATGGAATAGGAATATTGATATTCCACTCGGGCAAGTTGACATGACAGCCTTTTCATACATTATATAAGAAGCTACAGAAAGAACTCTTGTCCCTGAAAAGACTAAATTTAGTTCAGATTCAGTTTAGCAGACATCTACCAAGTGCTTGCTATTGCTAGGTGGTGAGTTGACAAATGTGACTAAAAGGCAATTGTTGCCCTCAAGATGATGGCTGGGTAATGGAAGCAACAGCTATGGAGCAGTGTGGGGAGGATAACAGATCTGCACAGAGCACTGTAGGACCAGAAAGGACCGTCTCCTATATGGCAGATGAGGCAGGGATGTGCATACTCCCTCTAGAAGTGGTGACCCTTGAACACTGCCTCAGAAAATTAGAAGGAAAAAAAGTAGAAGGGGTGCAAGCCTTTCAGACAATGGAAGACACCCAAGAAGACCAAAGCTTAGAGCCACGCCAAGTGCAGGCTACTGAATGCTTAAGGGGTTGGCAGCATAAAGGGTGAATGAAACAAGAAGTGTTAAGCACAAATGCACTGATCTGAATCCACTCCTGTCATAAAATGGGTGGTTACAAAGACTTTCTGAATAGAAAATATCTATATGGCATCTGACTGTGTGAGAAAGAAAAACCCAAACCAATAGGAAACTAAAGAAGAACAGTGCTCCTTTATAATTTTGGTCAGACAAAATGTAACCAGTTGGAGAGAGAGATAAACAACTCTCCCACTAACATCAAAACACACCATCCACAGATGCTTAAGCCTGCCTACACCCTAAACAATGAAACCACAGGCACCCACTCCTAAACAATTTTTAAAAATAATCAATATCATCATTAATCAAAATAATATGAGAGCTTGGAGATAAGGTGTCATGGTTAAACACACTTGCTGCTCTTGCAGAGGACCCAGATTTAGTTCCCAGCTTCTACAATGATGGATCCCAATCATCTGTAACTGCAGGTCTAGAGGAAAAAACACCCTCCTCTAGAATCTTCAGGTACACACATGGTGCACTTACATACAGGCAATCACCACATAAAGCATAAATAAACCCATAGTATTATTATAATAGTTAATAATGATGATGATGATGATGATGATTTAATAGCCCTATTCATTCTCAGTGTAAGAAAATTACACACAGTACACAGTATCTCATATAATCTTAGCTCCTTGTAGTAGCATCTCTGTCCCAGTGCATTTGAATCACTAAATGTTTCTAGGTGAACTGTTTAAATACAACAACAATGCTTACAATATGCAAAGTTTTCCTTCAGTACATATGAACCCATGTATTTGATCTATGCTAGAATGAAAAATACTTACAGTGGACAAATCTGTTATTGCTTCAAATTCTGGTAAAAAAAAAAATATATATATATATATATAATGATGAACAGACACTGGAATAACAGAACAATATGATGTTTTTATGAAAGAGTGCAGTGGACAAGAAATTATGCTTGACAACTAAGAAAGTGTGATAAGGGGCTAGGAGATGGGCCAGTGGGAAAAGGCACTTGCTACCAAGACTAAATAAATAAATGTAAATATAAAAATAATGAAAGAAGAAGCGTGGTAATCTTGTTCTTACTTGCCTTCTTGCCTCTTGAGAACTGAGTTTTTCATATACATGTAAGTAATGTAAAGCAGTGGTTCTCAACCAGGCAAATGCTGTGACCTTTTTAGTACAGTTCTTCATGTTATGGAGATGCCCCAGTCATAAAATTATTTTGTTCCTTCTTCATAACTGTAACTTCGCTACTGTTATGAATCATAATGTAAATATCTAATATGTGACCCTGTGAAAAGGGCATTCAAGCCCCAAGGGGTCACAATCCACAGGTGGAGAACCACTGCTGTAAAAGGTAACACCTGTCACACACTTGTGTCCTAACAGTCTGAGAAACAGAAAGCCTTGGGACTTACAGAGATCATGAATGAAAATCTGCCCTCTGATACTGATTTACCCTGCAATCTAATGAAATGTATCTAACTTCTTAAGATATAAAAAAGAAAAGAAAGGAGAGAAGAGAAGGGGAGGGGAGGGGACAGGAGGGGACAGGAAGGAAGAGGAGAGGAGAGGAGAGAGAAAAAAAAAGGGGTGTGTGTGTCCCAACATGATTAATCCCCAGCCACCCCTGGGTGATCCAATGATGTACCCTACTGTATCCTTAAATTCACTTTCTCTTCATTCTCACTTCAAGTCCCTCTCCTGAACTGAAACTCCCTAGGATAGAAAGCATCCACGCAAACAACTTCCATCCAAACTTCTTCACAAGCTCTGCCATCAAGAAAGTCCAACTCTGCACCATGAGCTCAAGGAGTGAGTTGAGGCCTATGGACCTCAACTACAAAGTAGAATCTAAAGGGCTTAACTTTTCCCTTCATCACAGGGGTCTCAAAAACAGAACAAGACAAAGCAGGAAAGAGGCCCTTCAACTGGCTGCTTCAGTAGTGATACTTCCTGAGCTTCCGGGGGACATTTTGTTTTCTCCAGATGTTTCCCAGCTGTAAGAACCATGATTCCTCCCACTTCGTTTCCACACCTTGTCCTCAAGAAGGGTGCCAAAAAGGCACATAGCCAGCTTCAGCAGGATATAACAAGCTATAAGAAAATTCTTCAGGAGAAATTCTTCGCCAATGCACTTGGGAGCTCAAGGGTACAGCCATCATTTCTTGTTCTAGACTGGTCTGAGCATCAGCTCTATGATATGTACATTGATTTTATTTTCCTTCTGGTTTTTACACTTCTCAGTCTTTCACTCCTTCTCCTTGGCCTCATTTCCCAAGTCTAATATGCTCCATGCCTCCCCTGAGTCAGTCTTTTCTTACAGGAGAGGACACATCAAGAAAACATCTGCTAGCAGATCACAGAATTCACCAAATTCACATGAGGAGCATGTCATAGGCAGCTATTCCCAAGTTATGGCCTGTTAGTTGGATGAAGTCATAGTTCTCTTCACAGGGGTCCAAATCTCCTGGGCAGGACCTGGCAAAGCTCCAAGAGGTCATTTAAAATTCATTATCCAAAGCCAAAATGCTTACACTTCCAACAATTGACGCCAATTTTATAATGCTGCATTACAGGACATGGAAGCTCCTTGGTCTGCATGTATTTAAAAGGCAGTCTATTGGCTACCATTTAAAAATGTCTTATTATATATATATTGGTTAGGAGATACATGAACCACACTGAGGTGGTTCCTTCCCACCTATTACCAACTTAAATCCTTACCCCAGAGTTCATGTGCAAACAAAGGAAGCAAGGTGCAGAACTATGAAGAAAATTGACATCATTGTAATCCTTCAGATCGGGTGTGTTTTCATGTATTATCATTGCTATCGTTTCCAGTGTGTAAAAGACTAATAAGACTTCTAATGGTGCAGCATTAAAATGCAAAGTATGGGGTGGGAAGATGATGAAATAGGGGAAAGAAATAGTGTAGCAGGATTAGTGGGCTCCGAGTTGCCCTCCTGAATGCACAGTTGATGGACACCTGGAAAGAATAGTGCATGGTTATTTACAAGCCCAAACCAAATGGAATGGAACTGGTTTCCCACAACTCAGGAAGAGATTTGTGGTCCTGAGGCAAGAAAACTAGCAGAAGCAGGTGCTGATAAGAAACAAAATGGGTGGGAGATGTTAGAGGCCTTGCCCCCCAAGATAAGAGTAAAAGTTTAGGGATCAATCCATCTGCTTTACTAGTGCACTGTTTGATCCAACAATTGCTCAGGGACATAATTCATTAAATATATAGCCTTTATTATGAGGGTTTATTGTGAGGGTTATTATTATTACTGGGGGTAGAGGGCAGTTAGATTATTCCAGGCTTGCTAAGATAATGTTGGCTTGAGTTCTGTCATTTTTGAGGCTTTGTACTAACTGATTTAGACAAGTTCACTTGACCATATTTAACATTTCTGTAAAATAACACTATATAGTTGTCTTTCAGATGGAAAAATGAAAACTTCACTTTTAAAACAGTATTTATCTATTTGGGGGTAATTTCATCCACACATTGCAATGTATCTTGATCATATCCACACATTCCCACACTTCCCCCCTCTAACTTCTCCCACAGCCACTAATATCTCCATCTCAACTTCATACCCCCAGTTATTTTTCTTTATAATGCACAGCATCCAGTTAATACTAAACGTGTATGTGCACGAGCACGCAAGTGCACACATAGTGCATGCACACTCATGCGTGCGCGCGTGCACACACACATGAAACCTGAAGCTTGGATTTAAAACAAAATCCAAAGTTCCAATAATGACCAACTGATAGAAACAGGTGGGTCCGTCTCGAAAGCTTCTGCTCATCTTTTCTGTAGCAAGCTGTCATCTTCACGCTTCGTGCTTGTGTCAGGACAGATTATAGTGCCACCAAATAATTAGTTGACAGCACATATTCGACCTACAGAAAAGCATTTTCTGTATTAGGAAGCCAATATTACAAGCATCTAGCTAGCATAATAAGATTCATTCATGCATGCTCCAATGTTGACACCTGAATGCAGAGATGTAGATGTTGCTTATAAATACAGTTTATTACATAGAAACTCACTGAAGTAGTCTTGCCAACTTTAAAAATAAGGAATTGGTACAAACATAAGGAGACTCCAAGCAGGATTAAATAGCAAGTGTTGATATTGGAGGCGGGAAGAGAACACAGAAGTGTAACATTTCTACACGAAGACTGAGCGGAGAAGCGGATTTGAGTGTGAGGTCTTCAACGATTCAGTCTGACTTTAAGACCACTCTGCAGAGACTGATCTGGAGGGCTTCCTGCCATGAGCAAGCATCTTTGGAGACAGCTGCATCTTCTTTCCTGCTCAGTTACTTCTCTTTCTAAAAAGCGCATCAGCTTGCCTTTGAAATATCTGTGACATTAAAATGCAATTCTCTCTTTCCCTTTTCTTTCTTTCTGAACAACAGTCCATAATTGCTCCCTCCGCCATCACCCATAAACTTCTACCATGTCTGCATGTATAATATATCATGCATGTGTTCAACAGACTTTTTTTTTTTTTTTCTGCATACTGAAAGCCTTGGAAATCTGACAACGTCTTCGGGTTTCTATAACAGAATTTTAAGCACAGTGTCTTTTTTTTCCCCACTCTGCCTTTAATATTGACCCCAGGCAACTTCTCTGGCTTTAAAGTCTACAAAATTATTATTCAATTTACATTTTTAGGGTAAGATAAATGCAAGTTTCTCAGAGGCATTGTGGCTGAGTTTCTTGAGCTTCCTTATTCCAATTTCTCCTGCATGCTCACTTGAGAGCTTTAAAGTTTATTTTTAATGGTCTCCTTTGGAAGCCGTGTTTCATAGAGTGCCTCATCTATGGTGAGGAGTGAAGAGCTGTGTGCACACAGCCACCCAGAGCACTGAGAGAGCTAACTTTGCTCAGGTGTCACACCATTCAGAAAAGCTGCAGATAGAGGAGAATTTATCACACCGATAACACAGAATGAAGTTATTTGCAAAGAAATATATTATGAGATAGACACCAGGCATGGATATGAGGGTGGATTAGCCCTGCATGTCATTTAGAGAAAGAAAACTCCTTTGTAATAGGAAAATTATTTTTATATCTCTGATCTCACCGGCTGCATTGCCCTTCCATTCTACTGATAATTTCATACGCTTTCATGAAGAGCAATTGCAGACTCTATTATTGCTCCAAGCTTTGACATTCTTATAGAAAACGAAAAGCTGCCATAACCTCCCCTCCTGCCCATAAAGACCTAGAGGTAGATCAGACCAGAGACTCTTCCACCTTAAGGTTCATTTTTTAAAATTCTTTTACATAAATCCCTCAGGCAAGAATAAGGGAGAAGCATTTCAAACTCAACTCCAAATAGTTCTTGTGGAATTGCTTCCTCAAAAGAATGGAACAGCTTGCCAATTAGGAAGTGGGTACATTCAGAGCAAACCTATTCACTGGCAAGCTAAGCAACGAAAGCCACTGGCTGTCACCTGAGTACATCTCCGAGCAAGACAATTAAAAAATAGCAACAATAAAAAGCCTGGACTGAGGCCAGTGTGGTGGTACATGCCTTTAATCTCAGCACCTGGGAGGCAGAGACAGGCAGATCTTTGTGAGACAGGTGGATTTTTGTGAGTTTGAGGCCATCATGGTCTACACAGCAAGTCCAGGACAGACAAGGCCACATAGAGTCAGCCTGATCTAGCCAAGTCTGTCATCTCACAGGTGAAGAAGCTAACTAATTCTAAAGTCAGGTGACCTGCTTAGCTGAAGAGCTACTGAGACTAAACCCAAATCTCTGAACCACTGATAGAGGATTTTTCTCACATTGAAAAAAATTGAATATGCTATTTCATTATATTTGTGGCTTAGAAGTTTTAACATGGTGGTTTGCTTTTCTTGACACTTTAGTTGTACTCTATAGTCACCAACCCTGGAAACAACACCAATGTCATTAAATATAAGTATTATGACTCAATTTTCTTGATAAACAAATCATTATTATAAGGCCTAGTTTATTTTCTCTTTTAAAATTCTCACATTGGTTCTGTAGTAAGACTGCTTGCTTAGGATAGACAAAACTCAGGGTTAAATTCCCCAGCACACACACAAGAAATTAAAATCTCACTTTAAAGGAAATGAAATGATAAACAAAACCATAACAATACTCAATGTTCCTCACCTGGTCCATCTTTCTATGCCATTCTCTCACTCCTCACATCCTCGCTGGCTTTTGTTATCATTATATGTTTTTAATAGGTCTTACGTATATCTGTGTGTGTGCACGTTCCTGGGTGCATGTGCATGTGCATGCAGATGCTTTCAGAGGCCAGAGTTATCAGATACCCTGAAGATGGAGTTTCAGATGGTTGTAAGCCACCAGACATGGATTCTGCACATCTAACTCAGGTCCTCTGCACGAGCCGTGCATGCTCCTAACCACTGGGCTGTTATATGCTCACTTTCATGTGCAGTCTTGAACTGTAACCTCTTTTATAGAGACAAAGTAAATTCTTATGAGGACTTCACTGGTGGAAGATTAAAAACAAAACCTTAGGTTCAAGAAATTTTGACTATTCTTGTATGTTTGAGTGTCAAAACAGATCAGAAGGGGCAAACCTGGGCTAGAGAGGTGGCTCAGTGGTTAAGAGCACTGACTGCATGTCTTGAGGTCATGAGTTCACTTCTCAGAACCCACATGATGTCTCACAATGAATTGTAACTCCAGGCCTAGAGGTTCTGAAACCCTCATCAGGCCCCCATAGGTACCAGGCACACATGCAGTGCACAGGCCGACATAAAGCAGAATATCCACACATGTGAAATAGAAAACTAAGAAGAAAGGACCAGCAGGTAAGCCCAAGCCCATAAGAGTGTTTGTAGTATCAATGAGGTCAGCCATTCTTCTATCAAGCTCTGTCAGCTCTGTCACATGGACCACAGACAAACCAAAATGAAGAAAAGTAAGAGAAAAATGTGTAAATAAAACAAACCATAGCATTCAATACTGCCACTGAGTGCTTAGAAAATAAAAATTAAAGCATTGTCAGCTAAATTTGTGTAAACTGCAAACAAACTTCAGCACCAAACTTGCCCTTTAATCTAGAGAGCTATACAATATCTCCTCGTCCAGCACAGTCCTGAGAATTGTGCATGTCCATTGCTACCCACTCTAGGAATTTCTACCAGGGAAAGCAGCTCACTGGCTCTCCCAGCTGCTCTCAAACATGGTTCTATTTCTATGTTCCAGTACTCTCAATCCACGTAGAAGTAGCATTGAGCCAAAATATTAGTGGATCAAAGCTGTTCAGAGTCCCTAAAGGAATGGTAGGAGTTAGGGGCACCTGAGTTACCCCCTCTAAGAACACATTTGTACATTCTAGAAAAGATGCTCTATGTGGCCTCCACATTCAAATTGCTACCTTGGGGATCCTTCAGTTGATTGTCCTACAAGGAGGAAGGGGACAAACACTTCACAAGAAACTAGTCATAAAAATTTCTTCTGGGATTTTTTTGCTGAAATGGGGAGGGCATTGAACTTAAATTATCACCCTTCAACAAAAGAATGAACTAGTCAATATGTCTTTGGGTTGCATTGACTTCCTATACGTGCTGGGTACTGTAGCACTAAAATACAATCCATATTCTTACAACCCAGTCCAAACTTCTGGTGCTTCCGACAGTCGATCATCCTATCAGTATAGACAGAACTCATTATTGGTAAGAAGTTTTTCCTTTTTTAGAATCCATTTATATCTCTAGGATGAGAATTTGCAAGTATTTTCTGGCCACCACAGAAAAAAAATAATAATAAAATTAGATTGGTACATGCTAGAAATTGTATCACAAAAAAAAAAAAAAAAAATCTAGAGAAAATAAATAGCATTGTCTAAAATTTCAGCCATTTCATTCAGCTATATACTTTTAGACAAAAAATATGAGTGCACATTTAAATAGTTCCTGAATTAATCTTTGATGACAGACTTCAGAGGCAGAACCAATTGGCTTTTAGTGTCAGTGGTACTAAGATGCCGTGTTAATAAGAACAATAAAGCCGTCTCTTTTTTTAACAACATCCTCTCCTTTTAACTTAGTGCCAAATAAACACAACTCCTGGCCTGAAGATTTAATGGGAGAAGGGGAAAAAAGAAACCTTTTTCAACAAATAGCAGAAGCATATAAAGAGTTGCCGGGAGTTGAGATAGATCTCTCCCAATGGATCAGTAATGAATAAATAGGACCCTAGATTTTTTAATGTGTTGCAGTAAAATGGGCCACACAGGCCTTCTCTCCTGGAGTCTATAAGTGATGCTTTTAAAATCCATACGTGTCTTTAGCACCTATAATGGCTTTAGGACGCTCAGGGGTGTCTAAAGGAAACGGCTCTTAGGATTTTCTTACACACTGTTGAAAATAATTTCCTGGCTGCTAGCCACCATGACCCAGAGGACCGCTCCAGGGCCAAGCACCAGGAGTATTATTCTCTCCTCATCTATTATCTACGTTGGCTTTTCTTTTTAATGTGTCTCATCAATTACCTCTATATAAATTTATCCTCTAGCCCTAATGATTGATATAAATGCTCCCCGTCCGTGATAACATAACATACAGCAATAACTTCATTTCATCTACAATTCTGCATAGATTTTTTTGATTTGCATTAAGACCCCTACGTCACCCTAATTTTTCATATCGAATTCATTTCAAGAGCTGCACCCCAGGATTCCTGTCACATGACCTCTCATTTTCAGAACACTCTGTAAACACTGTGGCAATTTGTAAACTGACCTGATTTTTAAAAAACAAAAAAAACAAAAAACAAAACAAAACAAAACAAAAAAAATCTATGGTGTTGCATGCCCTTAATCCCAGCACCCCGGAGGCAGCAGCCACTGTGTTGATAGAGACCACAAGGAACTGCTTGTGGTGCAGGTAGGAGAAACTCTTTCACTGTGCTCTTGTCCCCATGTTTGTGACAGTTCCTCTGAATGGCTCTGTTCCTGTTGTCACTGGTTCAGAGCAAACTGCCGCGCAGCAGAACTCATTGTTTGGTGAAGGCATGAACAGTTGTACAGCCTTTAGCAATCAGAGAAGAAGGCAGGACCAGGATTTGTGTCCAGAGGCAGAAACACTCCATGCTCCTTTCAAAGCCCAAATCTCCACCACCACTGTTCTATCCAGCTGTGAGGATATCAGGATGGAATTTCAAAAGGGCCTTGTGGTTTCTGCACCTTCACCGCTATTATCCCACAGCTCAATTCTGAACCTTCCAATTTTCACAACCAAGGATAATGATTGCAAGTTTAGTCCTTGATGTTTGCCATGGTCATTCCCAATAAAATCACTGGGAGGGATGTATGTCTGGCTTTGTTCAAGTAGTCATGGAGAGGCTCAGTATGGACAGGCACCCAGCACACACAGTGAACAGCTTTAGGCCACGGGCTCCTTATGTCATGAGGGTGGTTGATAGTACAACAAAGTAGATAACGATAAGTAAATTACTTTGGGGTGTGTTGGAGGAGACATTTTTTAAACCAGGACTCAGTCTAAAATTTTTGCTGTTTTTCATGGCCCCTTTTTATTTCCCGCTCAAATGTTTAAAATGCATTTGTTTCCAGACAACTATTCAATAATCAAGGACAAAATGGTGTCCAAACTACACTCTCAGTATTGGAGTGAATTCATATAGTAGAAAGTAGAAACCAAATGGTTAAAGCCCAGAAGACCAGCAGAGAAGGGCTTTGTACTTCATTTTTAGACTTTAACAAAGACTCTATGGAATTCATGTGCAGATATGAAGGAAGGAAGTGATGAGATCTACATGGGCCCAGGTCAGGTGGATGATATCAATGTGGGCAACGCCTGTGAAGACACCAGATAATGACAGAAAAGCAAGTGCCCGAATCTGAGTCCTGATGGGAGCACCCTCTTAGCTCACCTCCTACTTCCTCTAGATGTAGTGAGACAAAATTGGCAAATAGCACAGGCCAGTATACCACTGTGTGAAAATGTCACTTAGAGTTTATTTTATCTATAGCTGTAATTTTTTTCAAACACATATAGATTTCATTGTTCTTATTGTTTTGCACCTTTTTGTTTTATTATTTTATTTTATTTTTATGTTTTTTAGTTTTTTGTGGGTTTTTGTTGTTGTTGTTGTTGTATTTGCTGCTGATGTTGTTTGGTTTGGTTTGGTTTTGAGACAGGGTTTCTTTGTCTATTCTTGGCTGTCCTGGAACTCACTCTGTGGACTGTAGGCTGTTCTGGACCTCAGAGAGATCCTTTGCCTCCTAAATGCTAGGATTAAAGGTATGCAAGACCAGCATCCAACTTGCGCCTTTACTTTACATAATGTTCATACACTTACTGCTTTGTGTGTGGTGATACACAGGACGGAACCCCTAGCACTGAGCTTATTGCCAGCCTATATGTTCATCTCATGCAGTTGTTTGTTTAACATGTAATAGACAGGATGCCACAGAGCAAATGGTATATATTTGGTTTCCTCTAAGTTTTAGTTTTATAGATTCAGTTTTCCATCACAGAAACCAGATATACTTCATTTATATGTATTAGGTTGAAAGTGTTTAGACAATAAATAAGGTACAATTTAATTATACCATTAAAGACCTGTAAATAGGAAAGGAATGTTGAGCAGTGTTGTTCACTTTTATAAAATGGTGAATTTTAAGCAATCCTAATTATATTTTCTATACTCTTGAGTCATATAGTTTAGTACATAATATAGGGCTTGGTGGCATTTTTAATTAAATTCTAATGAATTTTCATTTGTTAATCAATGTATATACTCATTGAAAATTATCGTATCCTCTACCTCAGAGTTAGTCTTCCTAGAAAAATTAGCCATCCCACCATGGAAAAGCACAGGGGTGGCAGAACTTAATTCTTTTGTAAAGATTTAAAATATTAGAAAGACAAAGTTCCATGATAAAAGTGATACAAAACTTTTACAATTTTTTATCTTGCCTTGTAAATTATGGAACAGTAGTAGTATCAAGAAAAGCTACAAACGCCTCCTGTGTTTATCAAAAGGTTATACTACTGGCACAGTTGTGTTCATGAGCAATTTTTCTGCTCCTTCAAGTATGAGGCACAAGTATGGTTCCAAATGGGGAAGAAATGAACAGGTAGCACCACTGGAACTCAAAGGGTAGATGGAAGGCACAAAAGGGTGAACTAATTGCGACTTCTAAGAATCTCATATTGACACTGAGAAGCCAGATGAACATCCAAAGATTGCAGCAGTAGGCCACAACCTCACCACTCATGTAAGCTCCGAAACAGGCAATAGTTTAATTCCCATCTCACACTCGATATATACTATCTTTTTGTTGGCTGTTTGTTTTTCTCTGTGTGTCTGCGGTAGTTGCAGGCTGGTCTTTTGCATGGGTGTCTGCCTCATGGCTGGTCTCAATCTTTGTTACAGTCACAAAGACATAACTTCACCTTGAATCCTTCACACCCCATAATTTCACGTTTTGATGAAATGCTTTGTCTCCTTCCAACACAACCTGCACATTTCACAGTGTGCTCTTTGCTACTAGACAGCTGAATTCTGAAAGTGAACTTCTAACATATGCTGCAATGGTGCCTTTATCTCCAGTCAAGCCTACATACATGTGGACTTCTTTTCATCCAAATAGCATGCTCAGCCCACACGTGTTTACCTTATATTAAATAGCCCACTTGGACTAAAATTGTATTAAAATTAGTAGGGTTTATCCGATTTCTGCTCTCCTTAGAAAATGTTTACTTTCAAATCCTATGAAGAAACATTTCTACTCTTTACAAGTGGTCAATTTTAGCACTATCTTCTATCTTATCTTTTTTTTTTTTTTTTTTTTTTTTGTACACTGATAAGAATTTATCAAGTGCTTTTATAGATGTAAATATTTAAATTCCAAATTTATTATCAGTTCCTTTGGGTCCAGTCTCTTTTATTGCTTCTACTGGCTTGGAGGTTTGAGTGTTCCTGAAGTCTCCTTCATCTCAGATAGCTTTCTTTTCAGTAACCTTGCTTCAAGGTTGACTGGCTTCTCATTATTATGCTTATCTTTTGTAGAGCCTAAAACACTTGATAATCAGAAAAATCTGTTCTTCTCCCATAGCAAGTTCAACCATTCAATGTGATGTTACCAACCTTGGATATGGACTTGGTAGCAAAACATACTTCACAACCATGTTTTTATTACCTTTATAGGAAAGGCCTAAACATGACCACAAGAAAGCATAATGTCACACCAAAGATTCCCAAAATTTTTTGTGTGTTTTTGTTGATGTTGTTGTTTTCGTTGGTTGGTTTTTCGAGACAGGATTTCTCTGTGTAGCCTTACCTGTGCCGAAACTCACTCTATAGACCAAGCTGCCCTCAATCTTATAAAAATCTGCCTGCCTCTGCCTCCAGAGTGCTGAAATTAAAGGCACCCAGATACTATTTTCTAATACCCGGCTAGTGTATATTTTTAACTTGGCTCAGGCTCGCTCATGCATATCACAACTTGACACGGGCTATTGTCATCAGAGAGGAAGGAACCTCAATTGAGAAACTGCCTTCAAGCTGTAAGCATGCATAGAGAGCATTTTCTTGGTTGGGGCCTGATGTGGGAGGGCCCAGCCCTTTCTGGATGGAGCCACCCTTGACGAGTAGTTCTGACTTTTATAAGAAGGCAGAATGAGAAAGCCTTAACCTTTCCATACCGTTTGCATCAGCTCCTGCCTCCATGGAGTGTCTGCCCTGCTAGAGTTCCTGCTCTGAATTCCGAGGATAATCAACTGGCCAGCAGTGGTGTGGAAGAAAAAGCCAAATAAATCTTTTCTTCCCCTTGTTTCTTTTGATCATGGTGTTTTACTACAGCGATAGTAAGTTCAAGGCACCCATATTTTATTTATTTTTATTTATTTTTTTTATTAATTTATTCTTGTTACATCTCAATGGTTATCCCATCCCTTGTATCATCTCTTTCTTCCCTCCCTCCCATTTTCCCATTATTCCCCTCCCCTATGACTGTTCCTGAGGGGGATTACCTCCCCCTGTATATGCTCATAGGGTATCAAGTCTCTTCTTGGTAACCTGCTGTCCTTCCTCTGAGTGCCACCAGGTCTCCCCCTCCAGGGGACATGGTCAAATGTGAGGCACCAGAGTACATGAAAAAGTCATATCCCACTCTCCACTCAACTGTGGAGAATGTTCTGACCATTGGCTAGATCTGGGTAGGGGTTTAAAGTTTACGGCCTGTATTGTCCTTGGCTGGTGCCTTAGTTTGAGCGGGACTCCTGGGCCCAAATCTGCCTATCATAATGTTCTACTTGTAGGTTTCTAGGACCCTCTGGATCCTTCTACTTTGCTATTCTCCCATGTTTCTCTCATCTAGAGACCCAATAGGATGTCCTCCCGTCTGTCCCAGTTTCCTGGTAAGTGAAGGCTTTTGTGGGACATGCCCCTTGGGCTAGTATGCAGATATAAGTGAGTATATACCATTTGAGTCTTGCTCAATCATGTTCATAGCAGCCTTATTCATAATAGCCAGAACATGGAAACAGCCTAAGTGTTCATCAGTAGAAGAATGGATAAAGAAACTGTGGTACATATACACTATGGAATACTACTCAGCTAATAAAAACAAGGAATTCCCGAAAATTGTAGATAAATGGATTGAGCTAGAAATGATCATAATGAGTGAGTTGACACCCATATTTTAAATTCACTAATTTCCTCAATGAATCCACTTAACAATTTGTACTTAGTCCCATGCCTGTTTAGTCATTAATCTGATATGGTTCCTTGGCTACTTTTTATCATTCATAGCATTGATATTTTTGAAAAACATAAACAAGTTCTCCATAATGTTTCTAAAATTGGGTCCATACAATGTTTCCTTGTGATTTGATTTAGGAGGTATTTAAGTTTATGCATTGATATGATTTTTTTCTTTTGCAATTCAGTAATCAGTGGAGTCATGCCTTGAGCTGATACAAGTAATCTGTCTGCCATCATGTTGTACTCATTAGTTTTAGACACCATTCATGACACTTGTTCAAATCAATTATTACAACAATGTATGTTTCCAAACTCTCCCATTCCTCCTATGTACCTGATTGGGCATCTTGACACTAAAAGAGCTCAATGCTCTTATATTTATTGATTAATTTGAGAATTTTTAGCTAGGAATTCTTTATTTTTATCTGTGCCACTAGTTGTAATCTACTGTTAATGTCCTGATTCATTTGAATTAGAAACTGTATAAGATTTGCCCTGTGTGTATGCCTCAAGTTGTCTCCTTTAACAAAATCTTTTATAACTGCATGTGATGGTGCTCACTTTTAATCCCTGATGCCAGCACTCAGAACACTGAGACAGGTGAGTGACTGAGAGTTAAAAGGCAGCCTGGTTAGTTCCAGGCCAGTCAGACAGAGACCTTTGATCAAAAAAAAAAAAAAAAAAAAAAACCTGCTTCCAAGATAGGAAAGATGTTTTCTTCAAGGCTGCCAAATACAAATAGCCAAAACACTAAAAATGCAACATTTATGTAATTCCTGACTGTGGATATTCTTGCTATAGGTAGTTTGTAGTGTATATGTGTAATAATATAAATGAACGTGTAAAAATAAAAGAGAAAAGAAAAAACTGCTCATCTTTCTCATTGTAGTATTTTTTTCAGAGCAATTAAATATTAATATGTCTATTGATTTTGCAAGAGAACATCATACTAATGACTCCAAGTCACAATTTTCCTTCTGGTGGAGCTTTAGGTGTGGCCAGTTTTATCAATTATTTTTTTATTGATGATAAATTCATTGACTCTGAAAGAATATCTGACTTCTAACTTAAGCCAAGTTTTGACTTAGAGAATGAAGGAAAAGTAAGAAATCTTGACCTAAAGAAACAATGCTTCACTGGGTAGTCACTTTTACCATAACTACAAGCAACAACAACAACAACCCTCCTCTTTACACTTAAATAGAGTTATCTGATTTGCAGGGATAATATCTCTGAAAGGACATTGTCAGGAAACACTTCTTGCCCTTATCTGGAACGGAGCTGAAATCAATTATGTCTACAGATAAGATTGTTTTAATCAAATAACTAAGCAATTGTTAAGTGGGTACAACGAGTTCTTGCTTTTCCTGGGTACTTGAACAGCGAGTCTGGGACTTGACTACATGGTCAACTCCCTTGGGCTAAGTCTGTTTCACATATTCTACCTCAAGAGGTTTTAACCATGTCTGCATAGAATGGAGCTCAGACAACTGTATACTTAGTGGAAAGCTCAGTTGATTTGGACACAGGTGAAGCTTGGCCAACTCCTTCTAATGGGTGTGTGTGTTTTGCCTGCATGTGTGTAGTGTGCCATGGAAGGAAGAATAAGGCATTGGATCCCCAGCAGCTAGAGATACAGATGATGCTGGGAACCAAGCCCTGGTCCTCTGTAAGAGCAAGTCAACTCTTAAACAGAGTTATCTTCCCAGTCTCTTCCTGCCTGTGACTTATAAGTTTTCCCCATATCTCTCAGAACCATACACAGTTATATGACGTGGGGAGCAGGAGTTGCTCCTAGGGTCTTACGTAGGCGAGATGAATGCTTGATTCGCCATAGGACCATGACTCCACTCTTATCAAGGATGATCCCATCTTATGTTAGATGCATCTCCAACAACCTTTATACCAAATTAGAACTCATTTAGAGGCACCAATTAACACATATCTTTCAACCCACTCCCACAATAACAATAGACATATAAAGATCATTTGTTTTCTTCTATTTCCCTTCATGTATAAACTTAACCAAATTAATCGTCCTTCTCTTTCACATACAAAATACAAAACCAGGTCCTTGTTTGCTTTATTTTTTTTAGATGGGGTCTCACTATGTAGTCCTGGATATCTGGAACTCTGTATACTGATCAGGCTGGCCTTTAACTCAGAGAGATACACCTGCCTCTACTTCCTGAGTGCAAGGATTAAAGATGTACACTACTTTATCTGGTGACTTGTTTGTTTTAATTTCGCAAGAAGTGCTATTCTAATAAGTGGAAAATCCAGGTTCCTTGCAAATTAACATTCGTAGCAGTACAATCAAATATTTTTACATATATTAATTATATTTATCATCAATGCAACCATAAAAGTCAAGTATAAGATACTAGCATTTCATAAATGAAAAATGGAGATACAGTTCCTAGATATCAAAACTAGCTCATAATTAGATTTAAACTCAATTAAGTTGTTTCAGGATGCCTAGTGAATGACTCCTTCTTGAAGATTTATGCCTTTGCTTTGACGCACTTGAGAAATGCATGATCCTAGCATATAATACCTTTATTTTCATGATTTGTGTACAGCAACAGGACCACCTGTCCTGAAATAGCCACCACCGATGATCTGATGCTACCAGACTAAACTTGCTGGCTTGATTTAGAGAAGATGAATTAATTAATTAACACTTATATCTGTAGAAATACATATACACAAAAAATTACAAAGGTGGAAGAAGAATACAGTGCAGAAGAGGATGGAGAAGAGAAAAAAGAGAGGAATGGTAAGAGGAAATAAAAGGGGAAAGAAAGAAAAAGTGAACCAACCCAGCTTTAAATGGTACTTTATTTTTAAATGTTTCATTAACCTCTCCACCTAAGGAATAGCATAACTTTCCTTCAGATTGACTCTCTGTGGGCACACATGTATGTTCGGGTACACGTGTGTGTCTGTGTGGAGGTCCAATGTTGATGTGAGGCATCTTCCGTGATCGCTCTCGAAATTGCATATTGAGGCAGAGTCTGTCATTTGAACCCAGAACTCACCTACTCACTTAATCTGGCTAGCCAGCTTTGTCGGAGGATCTTTCCTGTGTGGGGGATCACAGGTGAGCCACCATGTACGCCAGACTTTTCCATGGAGGCTAAACTCCCATCCTCCAATCCTCCTGGTTTCAGCAAGTGCTTTACAGGCTAAACTGTCTCCTCAGCCTCTAACTTTACCTACTGTATGTAGCATCTCCAAAAGAGAGTTATTGCCAAGGAGAGTTTATTAAGTATGTTAAAATTAATTGAATAATGTTCTTAGAGTTCTAAAAATATTCATTCTGCAAAATGCAAAATCTTTTGACTCTTATTCTTAACTTTGGAATTTTCCTTTGGTTTAGGAAAATTATTACCTTAAAAACATACCATCTTCCTGCATGTCCAAGATTTATACCTTTGACAATTGCTGAAAGAGCTGCTTTGGAGACGACTGTGTGCTATTCTATGCATAACATCCAGTGAAATATCTCTGTGAACGTCTTCTGCATCTAGCTGTGATTGCAGGGACACCACCAGATGCAAATTGTGAAATCAGCAAACAGTAGCTTTAAATTCTGGGATCTTTCTCAGTTCAGTTCAGTTCAGTAGTGTGCTCACACCATTGACATAAACACAAGAATAGAGGTTTTTAACTTTTTAAAAAGATTCTGTGTGAGTGTGTGTGTGTGTGTGTGTGTGTGTGTGTTCTACATGTGTCAGGATGACTACGAGGCCAGATGTGAACGTCACATTCCCTGGAATTGAAATTATCAGATGGTTGTAGTATTTCCAGTTAGGAATTACAGGTTGTAATCTGCCCAACCTGGCTGCCCAGAACCAAATGCAGGTCCACTGGAGGAATATCAAGTCTCTTAACCACTGAGCCATCTGTCCAACCCCAACAAAGATTAGTTATTATAAGTACTTCTCCTGTATTCAAATGAATACTGAGCTTACATTATTTTTTTCTCTGTTGTTTGGTTGGGTTTCTACTGTTGTTTTGTTTTGTTTTCAGACAGTCTCATGTCTCCGTGGCTGGCGTCAAAACTCACTGTGCATCTAGGGACATCCTTGAACCTGAGATTCTTCTACTTCGACTTCCGGAGTCCTGCGATTACATGTATAGGACATGAGTATGGTTTTGTTTTTGCAGTGCTAGGCATTGAAACTGAAGAAGGTTTCCTGTACCAGCTGACTTATAGCCCAGGTTCTGATCACTTCTGGAAACCATTCACACTGTACTGATTTATCTGTGATGTTGTGGTTTGAAGTATTTCATCTGTAATAGAGAACTGAAAATTCTGTCTCATTCAGAGAAGTCTCAGAACAAGGAGTAAAATAGATACTTAGGAAGAAGGAAACAAACTTCTCCTGTCTCAAGATCTAAACACAGTGGTTTTAAAATCCCAAATAGTAATTAGGCATCCAATCAAAAAGAGGTATTTCTTCTTTTTTCTTTTTTTTAAAAATTTTTATTATTAATTTATTCTTGTTACATCTCAATGGTTATCCCATCCCTTGTGTCCTCCCATTCTTCCCTCCCTCCCTTTTCCCCTTATTCCCCTCCCCTATAACTGTTCCTGAGGGGGATTACCTCCCCCTGTATATGCTCATAGGATATCAAGTCTCTTCTTGGCAACCTGCTGTCCTTCCTCTGAGTGCCACCAGGTCTCCCCCTCCAGGGGACATGGTCAAATGTGAGGCACCAGAGTACGTGAGAAAGTCATATCCCACTCTCTACTCAACTGTGGAGAATGTCCTGACCATTGGCTAGATCTGGGTAGGGGTTTAAAGTTTACTGCCTGTATTGTCCTTGGCTGGTGCCATAGTTTGAGCAGGATCCCTGAACCCAAATCTACATAAAAGTGGGGAAGAGCCTGGAACATATTGGCACAGGAGACAACTTCCTGAACAGAACACCAACAGCCCAGGCCTTAATGTCAACAATTAATAAATGGGACCTCATGAGACTGAGAAGCTTCTGTAAGGCACGAGACACTGTCAACAGAACAAAGTGACAGTCTACAGACTAGGAAAAGATCTTCACCAACCCTACAGCTGACAAAGGTCTAATATCCAAAATATATAAAGAACTCAAGAAATTAAACACCACCAAACCAAATAACCCAATTGAGAAATGGGGCTTGGGACTAAACAGAGAATTCTCAACAGAGGAATATCAAATGGCTGAGAAACACTTAAAGAAATGCTCAACCTCCTTAGTCATCAGGGAAATGCAAATCAAAACAACTCTGAGATTCCGTCTAACACCCATCAGAATGGCTAAAATCAAAAAGAGGTATTTCTAATGCTTTTGCTTAAATGTTCACTCTTTTAAACCACAGATTTGGATTCTTTCATTTCTTCTCTCTCTCTCTCTCTCTCTCTCTCTCTCTCTCTCTCTCTCTCTCTCTCTCTTTCTCTCTTTTCTTCCTTGCAGTCTCTTCATTCATATTTGCTTTGAAAAATTATCTGGCATATTCTCTATCTTCCCGTACTAGATAATTAAATGAAAGAAAGCAGAGTTATATATTGTAGTGTCACATTCCTTTAACCTCTGCATGTGGCAGGCAGATTTCTGTGAATTCCAGTTTTGTCTGGCCTACATAGAGAATTTGAGGCAAACCAGGAATAATGGGCATGCCCTGTCTCAAAAGTAAAAAAAAAAAAAAAATGAAGAAGAAGGAGGAGAAGGAGGAGAGAAAAACCATGAGTTGTTTGTACCAATTCAAATCCCTTTGTCCTGCACCTCCACAGACCTGGACTCCCACACATATGTATACCACACAATTATAAAAAACACTTCAATTGATTTCTTTTGCTTCCCATCTTGGCCATTGTAGTCAAATGTGTAAGTTCTTTTCTGTTATAATTTAAAGGGCTTTGGTCTGGTAAAATGCCCTTTGTCAACTAAAAGACCTTCAGAGAGCCAGCTTAAAACCCTGTTTAATTGTTTGCCACTAAATTTTCCTTAATTGTCTTTTGTTCAATTGACCCTGTGCACTTTATAATATCCTGAAGAGTTGATAATGAGGCATCAAGTGAAGAAGAATATGTGAAGAAGGTAAGTGAGATGGCTCAGCAGGTAAAGGTGATTGCTATCAAGCCTGATGACCTGCCTCCCGTCACCAGGACCCACACACTGAATAAAGAATCCACTTCTGCAAGCTATCCTCCTGCCCACATGAACACTGTGACAAATGTGTGTCCCCACCACACAAATACACACACAGTAATTAATTAATTAATTAAAAATTAAAAATTTAAAAACATCAAGAGACTCTCCTAAGCTGTTCAAAGTTATAACAAATACAAACATTCTTGTGTCTACATTTTCCCATAAAAGATTTTCCACTAAATCCACTTAATATTTAAGCAAATGTGTGCGCTCAAGTACTGGCTATGAAATTTTCAGTTAGAAGAAAAGGATAACGTGTCAACTGGAATATCAAAATTTCAAATTACTAAAAGTATACTGTACTTTCTTCACAGTGTATTTTCTGGGAATCTGAAACTTGAAAACAGTTGACTCAGGGGCATCTTTAAAGGCAAAGAGAGGAACATGGATAATAAATAACACGTTTATATATGTGTGTATATGTGCACACACAGTCTTGATTTCAATTATTAAGAATGTGTCTGGATGACTATAAAATAAATATTGTGAAGTCTGTCAGTTCTGACTAGATGCCATGCTGTGAACACTACACACACACACACACACACACACACACACACACACACACACACACACACACCTGTTCTATGCCACTTCTGCGGTGTTGGGATGGCCCTGTGTCTGTCCATGATTACTAAGTGTTATGTTGCTTGTTTTTCTTCCCTAAACAAAGAGCCCAGATTTGCAGCCTGTGCTCTGCTCCCTCTAATGCACTATTGTGCAGGGGTCTGCTAGGCTAGCTGTGCAGTTGGCATGTGGGTACTGGACACAAAGGCCAGCAGGTCCACATTCTGGTAGCAGAAATAGGACTCTCTCCACACTCTGAATGATGTGGAACGAAACTGTATTTTGTCCAAAACTAAAAAGCCTGACCTGCGGGTTCTTCAAGGAGAAAATAATTTCCTACCTTCAAAAGAGACGTCAGGATTCTCTAGTTGCTTCTGATAGCCATGTTTTTAATCACCCTTATTTATATCCACATTTCTTTGCTGCAACTGATAATTAAGTGTGAACGTATTTTTATCCTGCCTTTTTTGTGACAAATAGTTTGAGAAAGAGAGACGTTTGTGATTTCCCAGGCTGATACAGATACCTTACTTTCATAGGGCTTAAAGGTCCCTCTATTTCTCGTAGAAATTTTAATAAGCATATAGAAATAGCCAGCTGGCTAATCCTGAGACTATCCCCTTTCCCTGTGCGTTTCAAAGAAAGATCCTGTGGTCGGGAAAGAGAAAGCTTTCCGTGCACTGACCAGTTAGGATTATAGCCTCATATGGCAGAGCTTGCCCCCACTGTCTTTTCCTGGGTGTTAGCAGTACCCTGCCATCCCCTTTAGGGATGTGGAGTCACCTACACCCTTCTCACCAGGGAGAACTCCAAAGCTGGCTGCACTAATGAGGGAATCTGGGATTGAGATGTTACATGCAAATCCATCAGTGTGATTAAACTGAACACCCACACTGTGTGTGCTCAGTAGTCTCAAAGAACCTAGCTGCTAAAATGACTTCATATTTTTATAACTTTTGACACCTCATAAAAAGGCTAAAGGAAGCAGAGTGCTTCCTCTGCTGCAGAAGGACTGAGGAAAACCTATGTTAAGCAGCTGGAAAAGAATTCGAAACATCTTAGTGTGACTGATAAACTAACAGCTCTATAGAATATGTTACACATATAAAGTGTAGGCTAATAAGGTTGTGTACTTATGTAAAGGCAGATATATGGCACAAAACCTATTAAGTTACAAATAAAGTAAAATCTCCTTAATTCAGAGTCATTCAAACTACAATTTCTGGCCTTCCAAAGGTGTGGCTAAGCAGAACTTTGCCTTTACCGTATCAGTGGAGAAGACTTGCTGAACAAGTTGATAATGTAAATGGAAATTACAATGGAAGGATTTAAACTTTGAGAAAACACACAACTTCTCATGTCCGTACCCATTACACACAGATGTCTATGGGGTTACTTACAAAGCATTCTCATATCTTAGCCAAAGTAGACACTCTCAGAAACTCAAGTAGAGGTCCTTAATGGTTGAAATGTATTTTATTTTTTTTTACATTTTAAAAAGAAAAGCTGCATGTTTTCAAGTACTCTACAGTTTCATTTTCTCAAAAATGAATGCATGTCTTGGCATAGATGATACAGATTAATAAACTATTGAAAGTATATCATGCTACCGTATTGTTAAGTGTTCAGCCTATTTTTGAGTACTTTGAAAAATAGTATGTGCATATTGTGATATATATATATATATGCGCATTTACATCCAGCATATAAGTACAGCAGCTTTAGGTCAGTGGTGGTTAGCTCAGTGGTACTGGTAACCCATGACTTTAGTTCTAGCACTCTGGAGGCAGAAGCAGGCAGATCTCTGAATTCAAGTCCAATCTGGTCTACATATCAAGTTCTAGGACAATCAGAGCTACATAGAAAAACCCAGTCTCAATACAACAACAAAATAATAAGTACAGTGTCTTAACTTACAATTTTATAAAAGCAGCTCGGTCACTGCCTCACACGTTGAAACTGAGGCTCAACTTTAACATTTTCCCTTCTGTAAAATCAAGAGGGATACTTTTATACTAACCTAGCACGCCAGACTTCTTGTAAAAAAATAAAACCAGATGATGTTTTTTAGGCTAATAAAAGTTCTTCAAAAAGTGGAATTTGAATACATTATAATTATTTTCTCTTTGATTGATAATTATACTTCTTGTTGGAAATGTGGACGAAGCATATTCGGGTACACATTTCAAATTCAATATTAAGTGAAGAATGTACTGCATACTAGGACGCCAGGGTAAGTTAAATTGAAGAAATCTATAAATGCCTTCTCATTTTATTTACCATCTAGAGTACGAGAGTAGAAATTAAAATCATAGCATATGCTAGAAATGTTTTTAAAATATTTTAGATTTCATTGCTTTTGAGGGCTTTTTAAAACCACTAAGTAAAATTAAAATAAAAATTTCATATCAGTTCTAGTGTCACATTCCTTTAATCCCAGCACTTTGGATGCAGAGGTAGACATATTTCTTTGAATTTGAGACCAGTATGATCTAGACAGAGCTCTGGGACACTCAAATTAATAGTGAGGTCCTATGGCAACAACAATAAAAGTCAAGAATATCCAAGGTTTAGGAAACACAAGAGAAGGGGCCTGAAAAGATGGCTCAGAGGTTAAGAGCACTGGTTGTTCTTCCAGAGGACCTGGGTTCAATTCCCAGCACCCACATGACAGCTCACAATTGTCTGTAACTCCAGCTAAAATAAAAATAAATACATTTTTAACAAAAAAAAAAAAAAAAAAAAAGGAAAGAAAGAAAGAAACACAAGAGAGAAAAAACAGAATGCCAAAACCACACCTAAAAATGCAGGAAGTAGTCACAGCCTTGCATGGTGGCAAAAAGGCTGGAGACAAGAATAGTTGCATTTTAGTGAACTATCAGACACCCCTGACTACACTGCAAATATCTAGCAGGTGGTAGTGCAGCACTTGAGAGGCAGAGAATGGTGGATTGTCGGAGGTCGGCATGTCTACAGAGTTAGTTCCAGGACAGCCAGGACTACATAGAGAAACTTTCTCTCAAAAGAAAGAAAGGAAGGAAGAAAGGAAGGGATGAAGGAAGGAAGGAAGGAAGAAGAGGAAAAGGGAGAGGAAGAAAGGAGAATAGCAAGCAAAGGAGAAAAAAGAAACTGCGAATACTGGAACAATATTCTTGCCCTCAAGCGTGAAATACATGTTTACTAGTATATGTCTTTATTCCAGACTTTGGTGACTTCAAGAACTTGTTGCAGTGGACTAGACCTAGGCTCCCTACCCAGATGTAGCTGATGCGCAGCTCGGTTTTACATGAGCTGCCTAGTAAGGAGATGAGTTACTCTCTCTGTCTTGGACTCAGTTGCCTGCTTCTTGATCACTTCTCCCTGGCATGGCTGCCTTGCCAGGCCACAGTGGAAGAGGAGTATTCAGTCCTGATGCAACTTAATGTGCTGAGGTGGGTTGGTGGTGGGGGCTCCCTTTTTCTGAGGAGTAGAGGAGGATGATAGAGGGAAAGGGAGAGAGAATGAGACCAAGAGGAGAGGAGGGAGGGGCCTACGATCTGAATATAAAGAGAATAAATAAATAAATTAATTTTTAAAAATTAAAAAATAATTTAATTAATTAATTAAAAAAGAACTCTATTAAATAAATAAGCAATTTATCTCTGATACATTTTTATGTAAATTAAGACTTAGGCTTTATAATTCAAATTTATAATATGAAATAGTCATAGAGACAAATTTGTGTAGAATTATAGAAGCAGTGGGGTATGTGGATGTTATGGAATAAAATACTTTTAGAATATAAGGTGTTATTTTTACTATCATATTGTTGAGGGGAATCACCTGGGAATTATTTGAAGCAATACTTGGGTCTCAGATCAAATAAATCACAGGACAGAACTTGAACACTAGTAATTTTCAAAACTATCCCTAGGGGATTTTAATGCGTAGACAACATTCAGATACTATAAGCAGAAAAGTTACATAAATAATTACACCAGGAGGTAAAAAAGCAAGAAAGGAAATTTTTCTCAGAGGAAGTGATATCTTTACATTGTTATCTATTTGCCTTCTGGAACCAATGAGACCTGAAAATGTGCTAGTCTTCCTCCTCTTGCTCCTCTTCCTCCTCTTCTTCTTCCCAAGTTTTCGGAAGAACATCTCTTCTCCAGCGACTGTGAGAACCAACTCTTTCCAACCCTTGAAGTTCTAAATTCCAAGAACTTAAAGTGACATTAGAGCATCTTAAGGTCTAGCTGACACTGCACTTGGGGGAAAGATCCGATGTCTCAATCTGAAGCAAAGCTGAAAGTAGAGGAGGGCCTGGGCTTTGTGGCTCTCAAGTGGATGAACTGCAAGATGTTACCTAATCTTCTACACTTCAGGAATCCTCCTCAAAGCCATACCCAGGGGTGTGGGATTTCATAAGGGCTCATATAGTCTGAGAACCCAAGGCACTATGTTAAGATTTATTGCCATAATCTCAGTGTCATCATATCCTTACTTTTATTTCTAATAATAACTAAAGAACGAAAAATAAATGAAATAGCCTGTTACAGCACAGAGGGCAACAATAGTGTTTCCATTTTATGACCTTACACCTTCTAATTCCAGGCAGGTTGGAGAAACAATTTTCATCCTCTTCTCCATAACATCAAAACCCATGGCACAGATACTATTGCTTTTCATCTGATCTCTGAGATCAGAATTCTTAAGGTTTCATCCTCTAAAACTACTGAAATATATGTTTTTTTTTAAATGACACCCCTACCTAAAATATAATCCAAGCCTAGGATCTACTGCAGAGGAAGGAGCTCTTAAAGGACCAGTGATGTGGGCTGGGCAGATGGCTCAGCTGTTAAAGACTAGGCTCACAACCAAAATATGTAAGAACCGGTGATGGTTAACATGAAGTAGGGTCAACTACTAGAGACGCTTATAGGCGTGTCTCTAAGGGATTATCCTGGTTACCTGATGTGGGAAGATGACCTTAGATCTGCGCTGGGGTCTTGACTTCCTAGAAGAAGAAAGCAAAGTAAGTATTGGCACTCATCTTATCTGTGAATGCACTGTGACCAGCGGCCTCAGGTTCTTGCCACCATGAGGTCCCTGTCATGATGGAACTAAGAGTCAAAACAGTCTCCTTCCTTGTGTTCTTTCTGTCAGTATTTTTATGCATCAAGAATACAAGGAACTAATGCAGAACCAAACCCTAACTGCAGTTCTGCCAGGAGTAATGTGCATGGGATTAGACATGCTTTTCCCCACTCACATGTAAAATTGAGAGCTCAGGATGAGTAATATTAAATAAATGCTTTCTGTGGGAACTGTTAAAGTCAATGTATTAGCAATAGCTCCAGATGCATTCTATACAAGTAAAAGAATACCCTAGGCTAAGAAGTTGAGTATCTCCTTAACATTTTCAGGTTTTCTTTATGGATGCCAACATTTATCTTCAGTTCAAATGGGGTTGGGTATGAGGCTAGGCACTGAATTCATGTGTGGGTTCAGGTTTGACCTTCAACACACAAAAATAAATAAATAAATAAGTAAGTAAATAAATAAATAAATAAATAAAAGTCACTTGAAATTTGATCTGTCTACCTTTAGATAGGACCTTTTATGTGTTAATCTAACTTATCTTAAAAGTGGCACCATTCAACCTGGATATATTATACAGAATCCTGTCAGGTTATAGATATTTGACTTTGAACTTTATTAGTCCCCAGAAACTTACCCCTACTCTGTCACTGCTCATCTGAAAAATAATAAAATAGTTGCAGTTCATGTATATTATTTGCCTTCCTCAATAAAAAAATATATATATATATATGTATATATATATATATATATATATATATGAACATGTTGCTAGGTAGCACAAGTAAAAATAAAAGAAATTGCATACATCGCTGTTTTTAGACTCAGTTCTATATTCAAGTTTAATAAACGGAGTTTTAAAAAGACATAGATGAATGTCAAGGAAATTTCAGTCTAAAGATCACGTAACTCCAGGCTCAGTGGTCATGGTGCACACCTCTAATCCCAGGGTTCAGGATGCAGTGCCCAGCTCTAGTCTACACAGCTAGGTCTAGGCCAGAGCTACACAAAGAAACACTGTTTCAAACAAACAAACAAACAAACAAAAACAAAAAACAAAACAACCAAACAAACAAAAAGACCACATGATTTCAAGCTCCCCACAAATGTGCCTAGTAAGCATATTCACCCACACTTTACAGGTTAACCAAAGTCCAAAGGGATTCCTGACTAGGCTTGCCTCTGTAAACTCAGAAAAGATGCCGTTGCAAGACTATATACCACTTTCTCCTTCCGTGTATCTCACCATAGGCCCTTCTCTAAGATTAATGAGATTTTAAGCATCATCTATGTCTTCGTAAATCCTTGTTACGTTCTTGGTGTGATCAAGTACCTTTGGACCCAAAGAGTTTTTAGGAAATTGAAAAGCAATATACAGTATTTGATTGGCTTCATGAATTACTTTATTAAACCAACCCAGGATATGGATGATGGCAGGTCCAAAAGAGAGTTAAAACATCCTCATCTTCCCCATAGCTCAAAAGGGCCACAAAGGACCTAACTGATTATAAGGTTAGAAATTATGTTTTCAAGTTCCCATCTGGAGGCATGTTTGTTTCTTGCTGTGTAAGTTTGCTCCTGAGTTCTTCAATGGCCTGTTTTGAAAGGGTGCCATTGAAACAAATGCCTCTGTCTTAAGGACTTAAAAAAAAATAATTGAAAACAATGTAGGGCTATAAATGTCTGTGCCCATAGCCAAGATAAAAAATGCAAAGTCTGGGCCACCTTGCCTTTAATTTTCTAACTGCTGTTTTGTAAGGCTGTGTCATGCTTCTCAGTTCAAACACGCTTTGGCTCTTTATTATTCATGGACCTTTTTCTCAGTCAGTGGTGTTGAATAATAAAACAGCCCAGGATCAAATGGGCCAATTCTCCACGCCTGACACCAACTGCTACTGTTCACTGGGCTCTGCCAAGCGTTGCCTCTGATAATGAGTGGGATTTGGTTAAACAGTAAATTAATGAATAATGAAATATCCAGGTTGATCAGTTAGAGAGCACGCTTGCTTTGCCCTGGGCTAAATGCTTGGGGCAAAAATTACTCTCAATCGGCACTTGCCTGGCTGCTGGTCTGGATAACTATTTTACAGCCTATTGCTTGACAGAATGCTGCAGGGAGGGGGGCAGGGGATGAGGGGGCAGTCAATAGGGGAAGAGGAAGGGAAGGACAGAGTTATTAACAGGGGTGGGGGGAGAGAGAAGAATAACCTAGTTATCACCTTGTAGCCTTCTAAACTGCATGTGTAAGAGCAAAGTCACAAATATGATCTGGAGAAGTCAGAAGTCCAAAATTCCCAACACATGTTTAACATCAAGAGGAAATGATGAGTGAGAACAGCCTTCTTTGTGTGCTTATGCTCATATGTAATTAGAAATAGAAGCATTCAACTAGTCAACTGCAAGTTTTTTGTTTTGTTTTGTTTTTGTGTACACATTAGGATGGTGACACGCAGGGCAACCATGCAGTAAGTACCCAGGTGATAGGGAAACTCGGTGCTTGTTTTCAGGTTCCACACTCTGGTTCTTGGACACGCCCACTTCTACAAATTAAGGTGACTTTTTCTAAGGTCCTTGATCAGGAACGATGTCTCATTGCAGTTGAGATGCTGGAGATTTACAAACACAGGGGCAGATATTTTGTTGTTTTTTTCAGCAGTACCCATAAGTTTTAAACTGTTAGGTGATGCCATGCCTTCCTAACAGCAGCTTGGCCCCATGTCGATCAGACATGTGCCCTTTACAAGAAACAAGCTTTGAATCATCAAAAGACCACAGCGGAGTGCTGTAAGGACAGCATGTACTGAGAAAATATGGGGCTTTTTCAGGCACAACATTTGTTTAGGACATAAATTTCTCTAATTGGTTATCTCCAGAATATCTTCTTGTTTCAGATCTTTGACCCTTTTAAATTGGCTCAAGACTAGTGGACTTTTTCATTTTCTTCTTTTTTATTATTTATTTAAACAATTTGTTCAGATTACATCTCAATTGTTATCCCCTAACTTGAAGAGTTAAATACATCTCAACAAATCAATGTATTCGGTGTTTATATATTGTCCAGGTAGTTAACATTGGTTTGATCTGGGATTGTGTTTAGAGAGAACAAAGAGATCTGTGTGTACATCAAGAAGTTGTTGAGAAAGTGAGGTTAAACATCTTTAGGAGTTTGGAAAGTAAACTCAGAACTGGGCAGAAAATGAGTAGATGTTACCTTCTTTCCCTGGTATAGAAGTGAATTTTTGTTTTGTTTTGTTTCATTTTGTTTTTTGAGACAGAGTTTCTCTGGGTAGCCTTGGCTGTCATGGACTCCCTTTGTAGACTAGGCTGGCCTCGAACTCAGAGATCTGCCTACCAAGTGTTGGGATTTCAGGTGTATGTCATTTCTCCTAGAGCCGTAAATTTTTTAAGTAAATAAATAAGGCCACCAACTAATAAGAACAGAGAAAGGAACAACATGACCTGCTTGTATTAGCACGTAACCCTCTTCGTTGCATTCCTGGGGCCTGGGAAAGGAAAGTCTCATTGGTTGATACTCCGAGATTCGGCCTGCAAAGCACTGTCATCCACTGAGATGTAAGCTCTGCTCTAGCACCTAGCCCTTTTCCAGGAAAAAAATTAAAATGCTCGAATTGTCTATTACTTTGAGACATTGGCCACCGGACACAGATGTTAAGTATTGAGAACTAAAAGAAGAGTAAAAGGTCACAAGAACCTATATGAGCGTGGCCTTTCTTTGGATTATGTAGCCCCCGTGGTCTTGACTGGCCCCTATGATTGAAAGGGAAAAGAGTGTTTAGATAGACCATAAAAGCAAACGGCTCCCCAGTGGGCCCACATTGTTGGCTAGGCTCACGCCTCTGGTTCTTTATCCTGTGCCCCTAAAAACAGTGAAAAAGTATGAGACGGCAAAGTCAGCCTTGCATCTGCCTCAGACCTTGAAAGAACCCTATATTTAGAAACTTATAGACATGAGAATTCTATCCAGAAAGGAAAAGAGTTAAAGTATAATAAATTAAGACAGGAAATAAGCAGACATAGGCGGATTCTGGAGTTCAAGGCCAGCCTGGTGTACAGAGAGAGCTCCAGGATAGCTAGGGATACACAGAGCAACCCTGTCTCCAAATAAATAAATAAATAAATAAATAAATAAATAAAAGAGGAGGGGGAGGAAGAAGAAGAGAAGGAGGAAAAGGAGGAAGAGGAGGAAAAGGACAAAACAAAACCATGAGCTTTAACACCTGGCACTGTCAGGACAAAGAAAATTCACTTGAGTAAACAATGCTTTGCTGTGCCTGCTCTGTGTTTACTCTGCACCTGCAGTTGAAAGACTGAGCTCCAGTAAAAGCCTGAACTGCTATCTCCAAGGCTTGTCTCTTCTATAGTCACCTGGTAAAGACACTTACCAGGGATAACGCTTACACTGAATTCGTTCTGGCCAAAGTTTGATATTCTGGTCTTCAAGTCAGCACAGTCACAAAAAATGTTTTTTGTTTTTTGTATTTTGTTTTTGTTTTGTTTTGTTTTTAGAACAGTCCAAGTTTGGTTTGGTGTTATGCTTGCTTGTTTCCTTTGTAATGGCTTGGGTCCCCTGGCTCCTGCCCCAGCTCCCCAGACAGGTTATACTACCTGCAAGGAAAAGACAATTTACAAGTTGTTGTTGTTGTTGTTGTTGTTTTGTCTTTTTAATCCATTGCTGTATATCTCAGTTCCTCAGAAATCCAGTTACAGACTGCATTCTGCCCACCTGAATAGCCACCAGCCCTTTTGTACACTGAGGTGATAATTAAGGGTTGAGATAGCAGATTCCAGGGTTCTGAACCTCCAGGGAGGCAGAGCTTGATCAGACAGGCCAGGCTCTATCGCAGACCAGTTTGGGGGAGTTTCCACCTCAGATGTCTGATTCTCTCTTCAGTCAGAGAGAAGGTCCTCCTGTCCCCACATCTCTGTACCCCACTGCTTACAGCTTGTCTTCAGCCAGATCACTTGGGACATTTGTCTGCTCAGGTGGAAAAATTCTAACATCCCATCACCACCACCACCACATATTCTACCCTTGTACGCCATGGCTGTTTCCTCCCCCTTCTTAATCAAATGGCTGGTGAGCACGACTTGGCTAATGGCATTTGACAACCACAGCCTTGAAGTGTTTGCTAATATCTGCGAGCAGGCACGCCTGGGACTTTAACTGGTAGGCCTGGGCAGGTCACGCTTTGGTAATGCCATCAGCCATTATGTGACTTTTCTAAAATTTAAAGAGCGTTTTTTTATGCAGAGGCCTCTCTGGGCAGCAGGTGTGACTGTTCCCTCCCACGACCTCCCTACTCTTCTTGCTAGCGTCAGCTCCAGACTGCCCTGCCCTTCAGAGAAAAAGCAGGAACCAATAGGCTCAGAACTAGGTGATGGCTTTGGACCAGCATACAATGCCTTAAAGTTCTGTGACAAAACTACTCCCTCAATCTGTGCGTATGAAGCTTTCGCGGAGGAAAGGTAGAGAAAGAAATGAAAGCAGTTTTATAAGAGTGCTGCGCAGGTTGCAGCAGTTCACAACCCCAGAACCTATTGATCCCCAAGGCCTGTAGGAGGTGCCCTGGCGGAGGACACACAGCCCTGGAGGCTGGGGATCCGCCCTAGAGCTCTGCAGCCGCCCAGCACGCGCGTGTACGCCTGCGCGCCCATGACACCCGGTCAGAAGTCCCAGAGAATGTTCGCAGATGCTAGCTGCAGGCTCCCGGTGCGCTGGCTGCACGCAGGCTGAGGCGCACGAGCACGAGTGGCACGCGCCTTCAGATGCTTCCCAGAACGCAGCACTTCTATGGTACCTAGCCTCTAAATAGCAGTTCTCGTCCGAGTGAGGCCACCACCAGGGAAAAGCCAATGGGACTGCACCAACCTGTGACCTTGGGGGGAGCCATGGAGAGACCCAAACTAGAGAAGTAGACATTTGACGGATCTCATCTTGAGAGAACCCTTGAGGTTATTTATGAGGCCTGATTTTAAAGTAGCGGCTGCCAGGGACGTGAAAAAAAGAGCTCACCCCAAGCTATGAGAGGAAATACAGTCGCAAGAATGTTGTTTATGACTATATAAATCAGCATGAGGCTTGTGATGGGGAGTACGGAGAGGACGAGTTTGGGATAGAAACAAGGAAACAAAGTCGGGGGGGGGGGGCGGGGAGAATGAATTTCACACTCCCGGTTCTACCCCCTTCCCGGTCTAAGTCAAACTCAGTGAGGGATTGGGGAGAGGGGAGGGAAGAGAGCAGAGAGCGCACACGCCATCCTGGGTGGGTCCGCTAGAGTCTTCCCTGAGTTTACAGGAGGACCATTAAAGGGCCAAGGAATACATGTAAATAAACAACTTGGAAGATTTATGGGAAAGACTTCAATTTTATAGGACCGTCTTATAAAGCTATAAGAGCTTTAAGTCTATAAGAGCTCCGCTGGCTCAGTTATAACTAGATTAATGGGAAGCTAAAATTAATGGACTTGTGCGCTGCACGTTTAATTTTTGAGTCTTCAACAAGGCAGACAACAACGCAGCTAGGGTGTGTCTGGGAGCCGTGAAGTGCCTTCTGGAAAGGTGTGGACCCCCCAGGCCCATCAACAACCCGCTGGTTCCAAGTGATGGACACGGGGCCAATTGTTATCAAATAAAGAAAAGAAATGCGTTTTAATTTTCTAAACCTTTAAACTTTCACCTTACTCACGACCTTAAGCCAGTGGTGGGTTGTGGGAGAGAGTGTAAGTTTTGTAGCTGCTCTGGTGAGTTCCAGGCAGAGAGACTGGGCAATGACTCCATCTCTGGGGACACTTGTGATCCCTTTGCAAGTCAAAGCCTAAGAGCTCTTGCCTGTACTTCTTTTCTTACTGCCTTTATAATCTTTTGTACGGTGGTGATGGTTTCAGCTTCTAACCATTCCTTCGCAGCATCCTCCCTCTTTTCTTTCTCCACATTTATGGTGTCTCTAGATCTGGAATTTTGCTTGCACAGGTCACTGACTTCTTACTAGAAGCTGGTGGGACAGTCATGGCAGTGGTCCAGAGTTTACCTGTGGATAATCGGTTAGTTTTCTGTTGCCCCAGGGCTGCTATTCTCTGGCTGTAGGAAACTTGTCATAGGGTATGAAAATTACAACTCTAGGTAAGCCCAGTGCTAACCAGACCCACATTCTGTAAAGCAAATGAAAAGGAAATCCAATGTTAACACAACTGGCCAAGAGACTAAAGCACTTTCACACAATTTCTTTTAAGCCATATAGATCACACACACTTTCGTAATAAAATTTCCTGTGGGATTTCTATTTTAGGTTTGTGGGGTTGTTTGTTTGTTTGTTTGTTTGCATTCTTTCTTTTTTTTTTTAAATTGCTTACAGTTCTAGCCATGAAAACCCTCCTCCCTTTGAATTAATAAATAATACTAGAACTAAAAAGCCTCACATAAAACTGGCTGCACCATCTCTTCTGTTTTTCTCTATAGGCAAATCCAAGTGGAAAAGACTGATCTGAAAAATGGAAAATTTATAAAAGGAATACTATTAATTACTTGAGCACCAACTATATGTTAAGCATTCTTATGTAATCTGAGCCCAAGATGTACCATTCCTGAATGATGCACCCATTGCTGTTTCTGCTTTTTATGGTTACGTTAGTCAATGATGGTATAGGAAAGGACAGATAGAGCCTGTGATGCACCCCCCTCCAAAGAGGCAGTACAAATTGTAGAATATTTTGAATGACGTTGCTTTCCTAGCCTCCAGGAAGATATCCCTCACCTTAGGATAAAAATACAGATTGAGATGTCTGGTCCCTGAAGCATATGGGACTAAGCCAAAGTCCAATAACTCAAGTGAGAAGAGCTGGCTGCTTCTAGGCAACCTCAGAACCCAAGATAAGAAACAGCTTCCTAAGCTTTGTACAACTCTCTTGGCCAAGGGAGTTTTTTCATCATGTATTTGCAGAGGCCCTTACTGATGAAGTGAGCAAGAGATATCATTGTGAAATGGACCACTTAACCCCTCCAAGAATCCATGTCTCCAAGTGTAGGAGCCAACACCCAGTTTTGCAGTATGTACCAACACCACCTGGGAACACCTAGTTCATCCACCACCCATTTTAGCGTCTTTGACTTGGAATCAGAATCTTTTAGTCACCCAGGAAGTAAATATAACACTCCTTTTTCTTTTAAGGGTAAAATAAACAATAAGATGCAGTTAATATGAACTTTTATTACAAATAAGGTTGGACTAGCATCCATTTGAAAATTTAAAAGTAAAAAAAAAAGCACCTCCTACTGGAAACAAAAGTGTTCATTTTTTTTCTGATAAGCAAAATTTATTGTATTTCTGTTGTAACAAAAACACTGTATGTACTTCAGGGGGAACAAAAAGAGAAATTTTTTGCTATATCTCTTTTCTGTTTGTAGAATGAAACAATATCCATGTTTAAGAAACTGAAGATGAGAACACAACAAAAACACAACAATCTTTTTATTTATGTAAATAAGATTAACACTGGACAATAAACCAATTTCTACCCAATACCATAACAGCTTGTCTATAAAGAACAGAAAAATTCAGATAGTATTCTACCTTACCTAGGGTCAAGCGGTTTTTTTTTTTTTCAAACCACCCATTCACAGAGGTATAGATTCACAGATAAATAATCCCAAACTACTTGCTCATCATATTTACACATTCCCATTAAATTAAGCATAAATAAATATATACAAACTTAACATGGACACCCTCCAGAGTGCTCTTGACTGGGTGGTAAAAAGAACATTAGTGAATTAGAGACCAACTCAAAGGAGAATCAATTTTGGCATTTAAAGAAGAAATAGCATTCATTCTGTGTTTTTCTTTTTCTTTTCTTTTTTTCTCTTCTTAAAGAAACCAAACAAATTTCAATACTTCTCTTTCCTTTCACCAATAATTTAATACACATCAGTAAAGGAGGGGTAGCTTGAGAGGCAGTATCAGATGGTTTGAGGTTATTTCCTTTCCACATAATCTATTACAAGCACAGGTTATCATGTACGGTGACAAATTTTCTAACAGTACTCTAACTGGAGATGGATCTTGTACCCATGAAGGAAGTGTGTAGATAAGCTGGGGGTTGGGGTTTTCCACTAGACCAGTTTTCATAGGATATGAAATAATTGCTTAAAAGAAAGTTGTTTCCTTGGTCAATGACAACAAAAGTCGCATCTTTGAAAGTCTATCGAGCTCTTTATAAGGGGGCGGAGAAAACTAAGGGTGAAGAGGTGGGGTAAATGAAAGAAAACGCAATATGCTTTGGGGAAAAGGGAGAAAAGAAAGTCACTTCCTAGTTGAGATGGAAGTTAAAGGTCCCTGGAGAGGGAATCCTCACTTAGAAACAAACTCCATGGGATCTAAAATACAAGGAGGCGAATGCTCCATTCGCTCAGAAGCAGTTGGAAGACTCTCCCGGGAACTCCAGCTGCCGCGGGCTTACTCTCCAGCCTTTAGTTATTTTGGTTTAGAACCCCAGCATTTAGAAAGTGGCACTCTGGACCCCGGATAAAACGTCTACAAAACTCAGGGCAGGGCGGAGAGGATAGGACTGTAACTCACCTGTTTGGTTTGAAAACAAAATTCAAAGGGTCTGGTCTTAAACGGTTTCCTTGACTTGAAAGGCAAACTCTTGTGTTAATCCTACTGTTTATTGATATGTAAGCCCAAGGAAACCAAATCTTTTAATAACTCAATTATCAGATAAATGTAAATGGCCTGGCTAAAGAAGGCATGGGAGAGGCCCCCCCCCCCCGCCACGTGAAAGAGGAATAGAGAAAAGGACAGAAACGTAGGACTCACCCCGGAGTTGGGGCATGAGGCTCAAACCAGGGCTACCTATCTGCGCTTTTGCTGACATTTGGCTAAGGGAGCCTACCTACCCAAGTATGACAGTTCTTATTTCATGCCCACACATCAGGAGAATGAGGGTGGGGACAATTTCCTTCCTGGCACAAAAGAACACGCGGAAGTTTCAAATTTCTTGAACTTTTCCGTGTTACAATGCTTCTCCGAGTAGAGCCTGGAGTGACCGCCAGTGGCAAAAGGGCTTTGTAGAGCTCTGGGACCCCTCCCCCCCACTCCAGCAGCCAGTGGGGCGCCTCCCTTTTACCTACTCTGGAACCAGCCTTTCTTGATAGCCTTAGCCCTTGGGGTGAGGCTCAGAGCAGGAAGGGCCCTTGCGGTTCGAGACCCCAGCAGCTGCTGATTCTATGTCCTCAACACCACTGGGCTCCAGAGGCCCACGTGTTCCCAGGACTTGCACAGTAAGAGCAAGGCGCATCCATCGCGTCTCTCGGTGTCACACGCGTGGGGCGCGTTGCCCTGCAAGGAAAGGAGACGATGTTTTTCAGTGTGTTTTCTGCTGGCCTTGTGCAATCAGAATTCAATTAATGCAAGCGCCCCGGCCCACGGACAAAGAGGGCTGCTTTCTAAACTGGGAAAGATGCTGTGAGTCTCTAGATCTCACTGTGTCTTTTTCCTGACCTTTGTACTCCTGTCAGCTTGTCTAGGGCTGGGTCTTGCAAACCCACAGAACTCAGCATCAGCTAGAGATGGGAGATGAGATGTTGCCTGACTTCAGTTGTTGCTTACAACCTTCGGTAACCTAAAATCCACTCTGTGACTTTCCTTTCCCTCAAATAAAACCCTCTGAACAAAGCCCTTAGAGGGCCCCTAAAACTTCACGCCACTTCCCTTGCCTTAAGGTGGGTTGGAAAAGAATGGAAAAACAGAGTCCAGGCTCCTAGGGGGAAAAGGGCTATTTGTAAATCACAGAAAACATTTGAATTTTTATCTCAATAGATTTTTGCAAAGATCCCAACTAAGTTCTTGAAAAGACACAGGAGCACCCACACCAAAAGAGTGTACCTATCTCACCAACCAAACACTCTGCTCCAAGGCCCTCATTGCTTTTTCTAAAGGTGTAGGGTTTATTGCATGGCACTGTTAAGATAGAATATGGGTTAAAAAGTTGGGCTGAGAGAAGTGAAATATGTTAAATGCATTAAAACCTATCCATTGGGAATAGTCCCAATATATACACACAGGAAGCCAACGCTGAATTACACGCTCTTACACTTTGCTTTGTAGTGTGTGTGTGTGTGTGTGTGTGTGTGTGTGTGTGTGTACCATTTCATGTCAAAACAAGGGTATATCTGAGAAGGATAACTATTTCATTCATAAAGTGTCACAGTAGTGTGTAGGCTGCCTTCCCCAATTACATCAGCAAAGCTGCTTCTTTCCCCAATAGAACAACAGTCCCCCAGGATTCCAAGGAAATGGAATTCATTTTTTCAGTGAAGACAATACTGTTAGAATATAGGTTCCCAAGATGCCTTACTCGACCCCCCCCCTTAAAATGCGTTTTGCAGTGCCCCACCCCTGCAAGAATTCCCCTGTCGAGGTGTGTTAGCAAGAAGATTCAAAGCTACTCCCCAACACTGGCCACTTCCTAAAGGATTCCTTTTGAGCTTCTTTAAAGAAGTGAACCTGCCCGAATCTGACACACAGGCTTTGACTTTCAACGGATCGGATTTCTTTTTCTCAGTACCTTCTAGATTGTGTAGGAAGCCCAAGTCTTCTTTGAAGAAGCTCATAAACCATGCGGGTAAAGCTTTGGGAAACAGAAGAGAATGAAATGGTACATACCCCTCCGAAGAAATTACATACTAATCAAAGTATTCATGGTTTCTTTTTCTTTTTTTTAAACTATACTTCTAGATGACACAAGTATAACAAATGCAATATTCTCTGTGAACAGGTGCTGGCAAGTCTGGGAACTAGTAACATGTTCTGAAAGTAACTAGGATGAATCAACTTATCGGTTTCCTCTGCCAGGGGAGCCTCGGCTCTCAAGCCTGGATCAAAAAGCTAGAGCCTCCGCCAGTCTCCCCACCCCCACCCTTGGCCTCCCTAATTAAACACACCCGGGCGGGGCGGGGGAGGGGTGGGCACAGGGGAGTTAGGAGCGCGGGGCGAGGTCTGGATACCAAAGGGGCTAACGCAACCCCAGAGTGCCAACCGCACTCCAGATCACCCAGCAGGTTCCCGGAGAGGTGTGAAGAAGGGAAAGAGGAAAGCAGCGGTGAGAAGAGTGGGGAGAAATGGAGGGCGCAGACTGCGAGAGTTTCCTTTTAAAAATTAAATTAAAAACTTTAAAGTTCGTGCGTCTCAGTCAACCAGCTCTCAAAGCATTGACACCAACGTTTCTCCAATTTTCTTCCAATAAGTTAGCGTGTTCTCATGTTTAGTCTCATGTTTATTTTCCAAAGGGGGGAATTCATAGTTTTCTTTTATTATCTGTATTACTAAACTCGAAAGAACCGAAGTGGAAAATCCGGACGGTTGTCTCCACGTGTATCTTGAAATAGACACGAGAGCCGGTTTGTTGCTCCGTTGTACGCCTCAGTTTATTTTTTTAAGTTATTTAGCCTTCTTTTTAAATTTTTTGATTGTATGTGTATTCTACCTAATATAATTCTTCCAAAGCCAATCCAATATGTTAAAGCTAAAATTATTTTTTCTGTTTTCCTTTTGTATTTAAAACATTTTCCTTCTCTTTATTTATTTTATTTTATTTTATTCATTTCCTGTGTTTCTCCTCCTTGTCGCCAGTTTTACTACCTGGGCCTTCCCCAGACGTGTGCCTGTTAGTGTTGTTGTTCAAAAACATCTTGTCCATGCCTTTGAGCGCCTCGGTGAGATAGTTCTGCAGGGCAGTGAGCGCGGCGCAAATGGCTGGGGCACCGAAGCCGTGTGTGATGAGACTGAAGTGCGTGAGGCAGCTTTGAATGCCTGGCTCCAGGATGGGGCTGGGCCGGCTGTTCCCGATCGGTGTCCGGTCCTGCGCCAGCAGATCCGTAAATTCTTTACAAAGTTGCCTGCGGAGGGGTGATGGAGGAAGACAAAAGCACCCTCAGAGTCTTGGTCACTAGCCCGGCCTCAAAAAACACACACTCACACAAGCCCAGAGGCTTTGGGTCTGAGGAGAGGGATACTAAGTTAGGCAACTCGGCTCAATTTCTTTCCCCAGGGGGCTCCCTCACGTAGCAGCTGGGAGTGAAAGAAACCTTTCACTCTCGACACCTTTCGTTTTCCACTTTCCATTCCAGGACCACCTGTATTCTGCTTTAAGAAATTTGCTAGGCATTTTAGCTTTTGATTTTGAATAGTCAGTAGTTTTTAGCTGTTACCTGACACTTTTCTTCAATCATTTTCCTTTCTTCCTGCTTGCCTTTCCAACCTTTAAATCTCTCTCTCTCTCTCTCTCTCTCTCTCTCTCTCTCTCTCTCTCTCTCTCTCTCTCTCTCTCTCACACACACACACACACACACACACACACACACACACACACACAACCTGAATGATTTAAACCCCCTAGCCACAAGCCTGTCTCTGGCATAAAAGCAGATTGCTGGAGCCTTGCATGGCCCAGAGCAAAAACCTGTTTATTCTAGGGGAGAATGCTGATTTCATTCAAAGCAAAACCCATCTAACTACAGCAATTTGGAAGAGAAATATCTCATCCCTTCTTTAAAAAAAAAAAAAAAAAAAAGTGTCCCATCCCCAATTTTTGCCTATGTGAGCTACTAAAAATCTTTGTGTAACAGTATTGTTGTCAATATAAAATGATTTCTGAATGGTTTTAAAAAAAACCTAATGGTAGATGGGTTGAAACACTGGGGAGAATAGATTTTTATTTGTTGAAGGTTTTTTATTTCCTCAAGGTGCCTACAATTTAGAGAGCTCTCCTAGCCTTAGGAACCCCGGGTGCCTAACTATGGATTGAGCTTATTTGAAAGATTTTTAATATAGGAAATGAATGGGAGGGGTTTAGCCCTGAAGGTCAAATGGGTTGGCTTTGCTGGCACTGCTGAGGCATGGCACCCCAGAGGCCACAGCCTTTCTCAGCTTGGCAGGCTACTCTTGACCACCTGCCATCATCTCCCAGCTTCTGGTTCTGTGGGATGCAGATTGAGAAAAGAACTCCTATTCAGGGTACTGGATCTAGACAGCCAAGGCACGGCTGAAAGGGCACTTAGCAGCTAACACCTGGCCTGACTCTAAGGTAAACAGGGCAGATTTCTGGTTTTGAAAGACCCTTGCGGCACCCTTCCCCTGGATCCCGCTCCATGGCCCAAGCCTAGTAATAAATCAAGTGGGAGAACTGTTTCTCCACCCACTGATATTTCCAAGGACTGTAGACAAAAATGGAGACTTTTCTTACTTCCTCTAGTCTCCATTCAGCATATATCCATAGATCTCCACAAGGGACTGGGCTCATCCAATAGGGCCTGCCTCAGTGAGGTTCGCTACACACTCCCAGGCTCTGACTCATCTCCCTTGCATCACTCCTACATGATGGGCGTGGGGATGGGTCCAGACATGAATATAGTGGGAAAGCTCCTAAGATGATTCTGATACCCTAGGCTAAAATGTAGTGGCCTTAAAAGTCATAAGGTTTCTCTCTCTCTCTCTCTCTCTCTCTCTCTCTCTCTCTCTCTCTCTCTCTCTCTCTCTCTGTGTGTGTGTGTGTGTGTGTGTGTGTAATCATCTCTTTAAGAAGAAATAATCATCCCTTTAAGAAATAAGAAAAATTGATCTTGTTATTTGCCGTAGATATGTAAGGCTTTTCTAAAAAAATTATTTTATCTTCCCTAAAGTTCCCTGCTTCATTTATAAAGTGCAACTGGTTGCTACTGGCATACAGCAATCCAATGGTAAGAGGGCAGCCTACCAACAAAAATATATCAACCTGCTAGATGGTATGGTTGGAGGAAAGTACGGTGTCAAGTGTTGATCATTAGTAAAGATGGTTAAAGGTTTTTCTTAACTTTGTCTTCATTTCCAAAGTACAAAAAAAAAAAAAAAAAAAACACGAAATTTTGTAGTGCAGAGAACAATTGCTTAAGAGTCAAGCATTTAAAATCTGCACAGCCCAAACCAGGCTCTGTAAGCAATTAAAGTTCTGGGACATTAATATTTTTTGACCCTGCGGAAAGGGGCAATCAAATTCCAATCACGTTTCAAAAACATCTGGACAAATTTGAGCAAATGATTTTTCAGCCTTCCATATATTTCTTTAAATTACGCTGTCAACGGAACAAACCGCGTCCTGGAACGCTAAATAAATGAGTGTTGCTGTTTAGGCCACCGCGCCTGCGAGAGAGAATCGTGCTGGTGCACGCAGCGCCGCCCACTGCAGACCGGAGCTGGTCATAAAACATCAACAATATGACACCGAAGCCAAAGACAGGAGTAAATCAAATAAATAGAAAACCCACTGTAAATGTTCAAATGAGCTCTAGACCTAAATTTAGCCAGAGATTTACTGTTTTCCCCTCTGGAGTTGTAGTAAATTTTACAAGTCCGAGGAAGATGGCAAACAGCAACGTTGGAAATGGAGTAATTAGAGCTGTGGGTGACATATAGACACCCTGAGCAAACACACATGGCTGTACCCCTGATGGCAAGGAAGACCAATACCAAGCCCAGACAGAAATGTTCACCTGGGGATATTGGAAGAGACATAGGGAAAATCTGCCTGACACCCCAGAACTGCAGAGGGGAACTGATACAAACCTGCATTCTCTTTGTAAGCAGAAAAGGGAACTGGGACATGCCCATAGCCCCTCAAGTCTACTTCATACCTCACCCGTTAGAAGCAGATGGCTTCTTAGCTTGCTGTTTCAGGCCAAGGTGCTTTCTGCACACCAGATAGGCTGAACCAAACCCCCTCCAGTTTCCTAAGTCAGGGAGGAAGTCCTGGGCCCGGGCCCAGGGACTTGGAAACTCACTTGGTGGCCAGCAGCATATTCTTTCTGGAGTGCAGGTCACTGGGGTCCGTGTGCTGTCTGTTCAAATACTCAGACACTGCTTTAGCGGGAAACTCTGTTTCACAAATATACCCAAAGTCCCGAGCTAAGTGAACAGCTTCCCCTGTAAGGAGAGCAGCAGAGAATCAACGCCTAGGCAAGGAACACCTGAAGCCAGGCACACAACCAGCTCAAACCTGACGCAGATACTCAACGTAAAGATGAGCTTCACAATTAAAACGAACAGGACAAAACTTATTCTACCAGGCTCTAGATAGACACTGTCCCCTCCCAAGAGGGGGGAGGAGCTCCTGCAAGTCACTCACTTTGGCTTAGAGGGAAGTGACTATAGATTCAAAAGCCACCTTATGACTGAATCTAGACATTTAGAGGAATATGCTAGCTAGACTCCTCTCTTCTACTCAAAGCACCAGTTACACCTGCTTGAAATACAATTTAAAAGCCACCATCTTCCTACAATTCCATTAGGCAAATAGTCTTATATTTATAATGAAAATGCATAAGAAATCTACATATGTAAATGGACTAATAACTATATTGATGTGTATGAAAAGAGTATTCCTATTCAACAGCAAAATAATTATTTAACCTAGACTTTTCTTGCTGTGTTCAGGTTTCTCTCTTTCAGAGATTACTCTCATCGTCCTACTTAAAAACTTTCTACTGGAGGAATCAAATCTGTAACTGCAGACATCAGGGCACACTAGGCATTCCAGACCTCACAAAGAAGAAGACCCTGCTGCATAAAGTATTATTACCTTTTTGAAACACAGCATTGGGGTTTGAGGAAAGATCAGAAACAGGAAAATATGTATGTTCGATTATGCCATAAACGCATTATTTTGAGAGAAGGTGAGTTACTTTTAATGGTATTGTAATATCAAAAGACTTCAAACATAGTGCTTACAAAGCTTCATTTTGCCAAAACCACCCACCAAATATTGCCATTTTGGTATGATTTCTAGTTCCTTCCATTCATACCACAATTTTTACCTTATGCTAAGTCTAGACTGACTATTTTCAAAATGAGGTTTGTGCTGATAAATGATTCCCTAAAAGGCAAAATGGAATGCTCACATGCTAAGAAAAGTCAACTGCTACCAAGTGGAATTCGACAGTGTGATGACTAAAAAGCCTCTGATGAGAGAATATTAGCCAAACAAAACAAACAAATAAACACACAAAACCTTTGCCTTAAGATGGCAAACTGCAAGACCAGTTATTCTTTTATCTCTTTGTGATCATCATTCAGATGACATAAAATGCTGTCCTGCAAGAGTCAGCTCCCTACAAGAGTCAAAGCACCATATCTGCTAAAATCTGGAGGAGAAACAAATGAACAAACACAGGACACACAAGGAGGATTCCAGAGAAAACTCTCTGTCATCTTCCCTGTGTACCAACCACCTGTGCTTCCAGTCTGTCTCCTTGCCTACCTGTTCATCTGCAGACATTCTTCTCCTAAACCATACAGACTATCTTCCTTACCACAGGCCACAGGTTTCATCTCAAAAACCCACACTGACAAGAAAATGACAAGTTTCTTAGTACAATTACAGCCATTTAATTCGCAACAAATTAATTTGCCTTGAAGATTCAGTTTACCTCCCCACACATTTCCCTAGCTCCCTCCACAGTTTTCTTCCAAGCCTTGATGGACTTTCTAAGATGTCAAGGCCCAAGGATGCAAGAGGCAGGACTCATGGACAGTCATGAGTTTTAAAGTAACCATTATGATTCATTATCACTATACGCTTTAAAAAAAAAAAAAACACCTTTTAAATGTTATTACATTTATTGGTGGATGAACATGTAGAGGTGGAAAGAAAACCAGGAAGGCTCCCTCCTTCCACCTTGTGGGACCTGGAAATGGATGTCAGGTGGTCAGGGTTGGAAGCAGGTGTCTTTAGAGGTAAAGTTAGGGGAGGGCAAAGAGTTTTGATAGCAGCGTACAGAAATGTTATTGTAGGAGTTCAAGCGGAGGATGCCTCAACCCCTGTGACAAGGGAAGTGATCCCTGCTTTGACTTGGAATCTGGACCTCACTACTGTTCAGAGGATGAGAACATTGCTATACCTTGTGCTCTCTTATCAGCTGCTGCTGGCACCCTCTAAGTAAAAAAGACCTTTGAACTTCTCTCCTGCCGTCCCTTGACATCGGACTCATAAGGGCACAGTAATCGCAGTGATTCCCAATTAATCATGAAACATGTAAAATGTCGACAGTTAAGCTCTGCCACTTCTCGAAATGGCCACGAGTCTTGCTTACCTTCCACCAAGGAGGTGAGTAACGTGACATTTGCTGCTTTGCGTCTGCCCGCGGGTAAATTCAAACCGATTTTTTCTAGCCTTTCTCTCAAGGATCTCCCCCCATTTTTCGATTTGGCTCTGCAATTGCAAGAATTAACATTCTGATTAACCTCAGAGTGTTCCTGAAACAAAGTTTAGACTTAGCAATCTAGAGCCCAGTGGAGCTTGAAGAGGGTTTAACTTGAGGCTGGCACTTCCCCCGCACCCCTTGCTTTCAGTTATTTGCTGATAGTTTGCTGAGGTTTGCTTAATTTCTACAACACAGAGCATTAAAAAGTTAAGTCTTTTTTTTATTGTGAGGAGTGAAAAATAATAACAGATAGGAATAATTAGGATGTAGGATAGTGGGTCCAGAAAAGGTAAATATTGCTCATCCCATGTACATGAAGAGGTTCACTCCCTGCCCTGGAGTCAGTAAGGACAGCAGAATCCAGGCAAGATTTTTAAAAAGAGGAGAAAAGAAGAGGACTAGGTTCCAAAAACAGATAGGCTTCTAAAGGAGGGTACAAAAACAAAAACAAACAAACAATAACCCTACATAATAGAGTTTTGGGGGGAGAGAGAAGATTAGCATTTATAATCAAATAATGTTTGTCATTATGATAAGAACAATACTAATACTTTTGAGCTTGTAAATACAGTAAGCTCTTTGCATTCACTATCTCAATCCATAAATTTTATACACTCATGTTCAGGAATTGAATGAAAACAACCCTACTCTGGAAACCAAGGTATGATGATGCACAGCTTTAATCCCAGCATTTGGGAGGCAGAGTCAGGCAGATCTCTGAGTTAAGGTCAGTCTGGTCTACAAAATAGTTCCAGAACCGTCAAAGCTACGCAGAGAAACTTTATCTCAAAATGTAATAGTAGTAGTAGTAGTAGTAATAGTAATAATAATGATAATAATAATAATAATAATAATAATAATAATAATAATAATAATAATAATAATATAGCCAGACTCTGAAGCTCAAAAGACTCACTTAAAAACTAAACCAAACAAGGGCAGTGGAAGATAATTCAAACTAAGAACATTCCTGGGTTACAACAACACCTAGTTTCCCTCAAGGCTCCCCATGTCCTCTGAAGGCTGGACAAAAATGAAAGGAAACTGGTTATCACGCAAGAACCCTGTTGCTGTACTATTCAACCAGCCACTTTGAGGAAAGAATGGGTGTTAATTTTAGAAAGTTTTATCTTATACAAAATCACTTAGTAAGGACAGTGCCAAGGGTCCCGATATGGGCAAAAACTTTTGCAGAGAAAAAAAAATTTAGCCATTTCTTCTTCCATTTTTACCAGGAGTCTTTCTGAGCTGTAATATTGGAGAGCAACTAGGCAGCCCCGGGAAACGACTACTGATAGTTATAAAGTAGTATTACTGTTGTGAGGTGTGATCGTGTTGAAGGGAGATCACAGACCTAGAAAAGAATTTTTCAAAATGGAAAGCACAACGTACTAGTGCATTAGTCTGTATTTGAAAACTAGTAAAATGAAGATTATACGGACAGCAAAACGGAAACTGACTTTGCTGTTTCAAATGAGCTTGTGTGGTATGCAGACTAGGTCCTGGCTTGAACTCAGGCTAATGTCCCCAGATATGCGTTCACTTAGTTGAGAGCCTTGTACAGGCAAGAAAGTGAAAGGTTCCCTTCCAATCCCGAATTATCTAGGAGGTTTGCACACGTACAGTGCGGTCTAGAAGGCCAGATAACCAGCCACAGCCATCCTGTGGAATCACTCACAGGTGCCAGCTATACTTAGACTCCGGGTTGCTAGGCAACCGAGTCAGGCTTACCCCCTCTGTCTCCACACCATCCTCCTCCACTAACAGAATGAAGCGTCTGTGTGTGTGTGTGTGTGTGTGTGTGTGTGTGTGTGTGTGTGTAGTTTTTGTTGTTGTTTGTTTTATTTTGTTTTACCTTCTGAGGACGCCGCCAAGGAGAGACGCATTGAGGCATTCAGGGGGCGAGAGCCGTCTCTGAACTTCTCCCACAGTGACTTTGTATTTTGAAGTTGAACTGAGTAGAGATAAACGGCCTGGGACTGAGCAAAATACCTCGCCGGTGTTGACTGACATTCCTCCCAAGAAGCCATCTTTATTCATCATTAGAGAAGTCACAGATTTGGGAGGGACAGGAACTAGGGAGAGATGGAGAGAAGGAGAAAAAAAAATGTTTCCATAAAGGTGACCGGGCTTCAACCCAGCTGACTGATGGTTGATAGGACAGGACGTGTCATCTGGTAAAGCCACGGGGCAGCCACCAAGTGGAAAGTGAAGGAGGAAGGGGCTAGGCCAGTGGTTTGCAGCTGGGTTGCTGTTCCCAGCGCTGTGAACCGACCCAAAAGTCACGATTCCTCTGGAAACTTACCCCAGATGGGAGGGGCTTTGAGTGTTGCTTGCGATGGCCCAGCACAAATCGGGGAAACACCAGAGTTAGCCCTTGAACCCTGGATCACGCTTTGAGTCTAAGGTAAAGCCTATTTGCTCACGTGCTTCTTGTGTGACCTTGGGCACCTCGCTGAGATCCGGACCTCAGTTTTCTTATCCGACCTCCCCAGAATAACACTGTCTCCTTGGGTACTTGAGGGTGAAGAGAACTATTACCATGCTCTGAAAGAACATGGTAATGCCAAATGATCGCTGTAGAAATTCCGTCTGTCTGACTGGGCCCAAATTTGTGGTCGTCACTAAAGATGGGATGCGCTCCCGGGGTGTGTGGGGGAGGGAAAAGCTCTGTTTCTTGCCTTATAATGAGCCCTGTTTTCCCTGGCATAAAAATAACAGCAGGATTCATTTAGAAATGTACCCAAATGCTCATCTCCAGCGAGAGCAATTCAGCAGTGACACGAATTTTGTTTACAAATTAAGGCACCGGCTGGTGATTGTTTGGAACAGTTATGATTTACAACAGGTGCCCTGATCAATCAACCAATCACTGTAATTCACATGAGCGGTGGCGTTCTTGCCTTGCCCCAGTTGTTTCATTTCAGCAAGTAATTGGTAACAAACCACACTCAAGGTATGTTTTATGCAGAAGTTAATAAGAGGTGACAGCTGGTTGCCACTGCTACCAGGGTGCACTCAGCCTCTCCAGCCTGTATTCCTGTTAATTGTGTTTTGGTGTCATCTGACAGGATGAGGCTGAGCTAGGTGGAAGACTGGAGTGAGCAGCGATCTGAAAGTCTCGCCCTTTGAACTTTTCCTATATGTTAACGTCTTCCATGGATAAATCATTAAAATATATATATTGAAATATGTATATATTGAAATATTATATATATACTTAGTGTGTGTACATATATACACACACACATATATATTAAGGGTTGGGGAGGGGAGAAACTTCCACTTTCTTTCTAACAACGTCCATGCCTCCTCCTATAAATCTACAGGGAAAGATGTACTCACTACTGCGGGATGGGCTTTAGAATTTTATGATGTACCCTCTTTTCTACAGGATAGATAAGACAGCACAGCGTTTCTCTTGCAGTTTACTCTTTACAGCACAGATTTCAGCATTCAGACTCTGTGGCTGTCGAGAGGTTTCCAAAAGTTAGGGGTTTATTAATTTGATTTCGTGTTTTACAAAACTTTGTGAAAAGAGCTTTTTCCTTAAGGGAGTGAGTGGATTTAGACACTGAAACATTCCTTTTGACCACTTCTTGATAGATAGAACAAAATTTCAGGATCTGCTGTTGATGCCCAATATCTATTCTAGTTGGAGGGATTGTAGTGGAAAACATTTTCTACATTGTCTTGTTGTGGGGTAAGGACAAGGGACAAAGGGGATTTTGATTGTCTGGACACCCATATTCTAATCAGGGACTACTTCCCATTTCAGAGTAAGGCAGCAAAATGACAAATTGCTTTCGTGAAACATGACTGATCCATGGAGTTTATAAGGATGACTTTAAACCCCTTTGGAAATGGGTGATTAGGATGGAGACATTTAATTATTTTACAAAGTATCCACATGTATTTTAATCTATTTTCTTTTTTAAAATATATTTTATTAATTTATTCATATTACATCTCAATTGTTATCCCATTCTCCCCTCCCTCCGGCTTTCCTTCTACTCCCCTCCCCTATGACTGTGACTGAGGGGGACCTCCTCCCCCTGTATATGCTCATAGGGTATCAAGTCTCTTCTTGGTAGCCTGCTATTTACTCTCATAGCATTCTTGATATTTATATTTCAGATTCATATTCAAGTCTTTATATACAACTTATCCTATCAGGCAATGTCATAGTATCAGATTGGGGAAGATTGCCCCTAAATATAGATAGCCCTTTGCAGTTTTAACAAGAGAACTATAAAATAAATTATATAAAAGTTCTAATCTTTGATACTCGGCTACATTCTCATATTTAGCATTGCCTGGAATAATTTAATAACAAGCCCAGTAAACTGACAGTTACTGCTATGTGTAGTAAGCCAGTATTTCTTAAACAGTAGTAGTTCTGGTTTTCTGATTCTCAGGTGAAAACTTAGGCCTTCAGGGAGACTTTATACCCTGTTCTTCAACTGTCCTACTGTTGCGTGCCTGACTCAGCTGGTAGGAGCCGGTTCCTTTAGGGAGATATGTTACTCCTCCCCTGGGCTGTATTTCTTTGCATATAGATATGCCAATGCATATGCCTACATATGTAGCACACTTCAATCTTAGGAAATGACTTTTCCTCCCCCCAAAACATCTCACAAGGTGAATAGAAGTGTTTTCAATTATATTTCCATTTTCTATCAAAATCACATTCTTACAATGTATCCTTCATCTTCGGGTTCTAGCACCAACTCACATTCCTTACCCCTGGCCCAGCATGGAGCCCCTAGACCAGACCCTACACATTTCTCTTCCCAGTTTTCCTTTTAGTCTATAGTTCCCTATCATCCAACCTTCCCCTTCCCCTCACACCTGCTTAGCTCAGCCGGTTAACCACGTATTTTATTCTCTTCATCTTTTCCCTTCTGCTTTCCTCCAGCTTATCAATAAACCCAGAGAGCAACAGGGCCCAGTTGATTTGTTAGTAATTATAAGCACACTGTTCCTGTTCATGGAACCTAGAGATGACTGAGATAGGTTTAAAGCGACAGCAGGAAATGCTGAGGAAATGGAGCATAGCAAGGCTCAGCACGAAGCTTTTTGGTTCTTTACATGTTTACAATTTTCTGTGCATATATTAAAAAGTGGCTTTCCTCCCTCTTCAGTTCTCAGTTGGATGGTAGTAAAGCCAACTTTTAGATTTAACATGAACACACCCAGGAAAGGGAGGGAGGGAGGGAGGGAGGGAGGGAGAGAGAGAGAGAGAGAGAGAGAGAGAGAGAGAGAGAGAGAGAGAGACTCACCCCTTTCCTTTTCCCATGAATTATTCCAATAAGGAAAAAAAAAACACAAATAGATTACTATTTCCTGGCAGTGAGTGGAGTTTTAAGAAAAAGGGAGGAAAAGTAAAGGAAATGGTATTCAGTAGTAAACTATGTAGGAATTAATGGGCCAATGTTTCATTTCCCTTTTTAAAAACAACTTCATGGTAAAGCTACAAATTTGAGAAACTGTGTTTGACAAGACTTGTGTAAAAAAGAGGAGGAGGGAGAAATGAACCTGCCTCAGACATTAAAGGGGTAAGTTGCCCTGGAAGAAACTGACAATTGTGAGAGAGCTGCATTGGCAAACAAGCAAGAGAGTTAGCACCTAAAAGGGTGAGGGAAGGCATCCTTTTAAGTCTACCTCATCTCTAAGTTTTATTCCACACATATGCATTTAGGCACTGAAATGTGTAGGAACACACAGACTGTGTGCCAATACCCAATGTTGGTGTTCTGTAATGACAGAATTTGAGAACCTCAAACTTGAATGTTTTTACTGTGTCATCTGACCTTGAGAAAGTCATTTATCTTCTCCTGTCTATGCATTTGCAGGTTCCCACACTTGGAGCAATGGAAAGGAATGTCTGACCAGTCCAGTTTTGAAATTGTATGGTTTCTGAATATCCTTAGTGGATATTTCCCTCTGTTTTTCTTTGTCTGTCTCTGTGTCTATCTCTGTGTCTATCTCTGTGTCTGTCTCTGTGTCTGTCTCTGTGTCTGTCTCTGTCTCTCTGTCTCTGTGTCTGTCTCTGTCTCTCTGTCTCTCTGTCTCTCTCTCTCTCTCTCTCTCTCTCTCTCTCTCTCTCTCTCTCTCTCTCTCTGCCTCTCTCTCTGTCTTTCTCTCTCTGGAAAGGCAAAGTTCTTGAGAGGAAACACACACCTTTATGGGACTCTGACTCAGATTCTTGGTGCAAAATTCCTTCTAGGCAAGAAGGAAGAATCTCAAAAGAACCCGCTAGAATTGAGTGTTTTTTTTTTTTTTCTCCCCTCCAAGAAAACCCACACCAAAGTGTTTGTGTGGGGAAGGGGCCAGAACTAACAGGGAAAACATGGAAGAGAATGGAAACTAACCAAACAGGATATCCCTAAGACCAATATGAAATGCCCCACAGACACAGCATTTGAACCTTGGACTCCGGCCTCAATAACCTTTCCAAGAAATTCTGACATATTTTCCGCTGTCTAATGTGTCAAACAGATTGCATATTGGTCTCTGATTGTTTCAACCCCCGTTTCTTTAAGCCTAGCTAACCCTTTTAAGTTAGGCTATAGGAAAATGGCAATGATCATTTATGTTAGCTGGGCACCCCCCCCCGCCACCCCACCCCACCCCACCCAGATTCGTAATCTTAATGGAACTGAGACTTAAGAATGATTTTTTAATGTCTCGTTGGATTTTTAGACTGTTAATGTACCGAATCCTTCTCATTATTACTTTATTGATTGCTCATTGACCAGCCCCCTTCAAATCGTATTAACCACCCTCTGCCGGTTTAGATTAGGAGAGTTTAAAAAGCACCTTTCATTACTCCCCCCTCCCCAACTCCTGCCATAGAGTTGAGACTAGGCAGCTTAATGGGAGCTCTAATGGGGCAGCTAAGAAGAGAGGGGCCACGGTCCCTGCCGATTGCATTAATAGCTCAAAGGGGGCCAATACAGAAAATTAGCCGTAAACGAGCTCTGGAGATCTTCAAATGAAAGAGCCATTTATCACGCTGGCTACCTTCACTCCACTCGTTTGCTCTCTCTACTGGGAACAACTCATTTCCTCTTAACTAAATTACTTCAGAAATGTCAGCTAAGCCTACATAGTAAACATAACAAGAGAGGGAGTCTATAATATATTGGGTGATATCAATAAGGAAGAAAAATGACCTGGGTTAAGTTTTAGGAGTGGCCACAACACAACTGGACAGATAACTCTGTTATAAACAGGTAATTAGGTTTCCTAACATAGGAGAGGAGACGTATAAATGTGGGCTAGTTGCTGGCTTTTTACTAATAAAGCATAATTTTCTAAAAAACAAAACAAAACATCTAAACGCCCATTAGAGAACAAATTAAGCAACCATGTCCCCTTCCAGTTGCTGAGATTTAGAATATTCAGTTCAGGAAACTTTTCACCTCTCTATAGAATTAAGCTCATAGAAGCATCCCTCATGGGATGCGAATATGCAAAGATGAGAGAAGACAGGCAGGGAAGGAGCTAATGAACCCATAACTTTATTTTAAGTGGTTCCTGGTGAGTTAGAAAAATAAATCAAACATTTATTCATTTTTTTTGGCCTGTGGCCTTTAAAAGATAAAAATATGATATTAGGGTCTCTTCCTTATGTAATAAAACAAACATTCCAGGTATTAAATAATGGAATTGACCTAACATTCATATTTATACTACTCACGCCAAATCAATTAATGATTAGGGGTTTACTTTAGTGTTTTAAGCTGTGCGCGTGCTTTTAAAAAGCTTTTGGGGAAATCATGTGGCAGTTGCAGAAAACAGAACAAGCAACTTTAGTCAACACTGTTTTTTATCCCTGGAAATAACCTTGTGCATAAATATTCATGTTTCTCTGGCAAACACATTGAAACTCTGCAACCAGTGCTTCCCACATCTAAGAAAACCATGAACCCCATTTTTTTAGGCAAGCTAAGTCCCAAATATTTTTATTGGCCTGACTGTTAATAACATTTCTGATTGGTCATCTGCTGGGCATGTCCCTCTGCCAGCCAATTGATGTTGCTAGGCTACCAATCCTGAGCGAAGCTGTTCTAGCTTTCCACAGAAAGGGAGGGGGGGATTAAAACAACAATGACAAAAGGCATCAAGAAAGGCTCCTCCCTCACCCCACCCCAATCAGCCAGCAATTAACCAAAAGAGAAGACTCCACAAGAGAAGCCAGTGAAAGTGAGCAGTCAGCACAGTTTGCCAGCTTAAGCACCACACCATGAGCATACCAGCCAAAGATAGTATTATCTAAAGAAGAGGGGCAGAAATCCTCAGTAACATTGTAAAACCTATTTTTAAAAAATCATTCCAAAATCAAAAGGCACCATCCACTCCCCTGTCTACCTCTCAAAGTTACATATTCATGACGTTTTAAAAGGAGAAAATTTAGCATGCTTTTAACCCCTTAGGAATCCTTATTTCACAAACTGCCTACTACTACCCCAATTTGAATCTGGATGGATTACTTTCTAAATTATCCTTTTCTTTAATTATTTCTGTGAATGTTAAGCGGCTCAAGTGAATCTCAAATGACTGAAGCTGGGGACTGTTGACTTCTCTAGCCCAAGAATAGACTATGGCAGTTAAAGCTATGTTTCCCAATACCAGTCTGCATGATAATTAAAGATTGCACTGTGCACACATTCGAACTCTTAAGTTTGTGGCATGTGACTGACATTCAGGCCTTGAAGCAGCTACTCTAATCGCCAGACATTCTCTTAGTGACTGTCAGAGAAGAGGAGAGAAAAAAAAAAAATTAAGCAGCTGCAATACGCCTGAAATGAGTTATTGTAATTACATTTTAATTAGTTTAATTAGTTAATTATTTTGCTTACAGCTGTACAAGAGACTGCAAACATTTGTTAATATCACATGCCCTTTAACAGTATGGGGTGATTCCACAGTCATAGTAAATCATGAGGGCATATGCAGGAAGATTTAGATGCATCGTAGTCTCTGCCTCAGCCTCTCAAGATGAGCATATTTAGCAAAGCATTTGGCACAATTAAAAAAAAAATAATAAAAGGAAACAACTCATAAAACACAGAGAAGAAACTGGTAACAAAATTACCACCACGGCCAAAAAAAAAAAAAAAAAAAAATCAAATCAAAAACAAGGGGTGTGGGGGGCTGGGGGAGCTGGGGGGGGAGCTATCTCCATGACACAGCCTTTACCACAGCTAAATCCAGTTATGAACAAAATAATAATAGCACATTTTTGAAACCAGTACTTCTCAGCCATTTCTACACATCATGATAGCTCAGTCATGTAAGATGCATTTAGAATGGATACCTTATGCATTATGACAAAATTGGCAATTGCCACTGCCTCTCTGATTCTCAATTCTGGTGTCTGACTGACTTTCCATTCTACTTGGTCCCATTTCCTTTTTCCCAGCATGCCCTTTTTTCCTAATCTGACACCACTGACTGATTACAACAAACATTCTTTGTGATATAAAATAATGAACTCACCCAAAGTGAGCGCTTATCATAAAGACATTGAAATCTTTGCTTACTCTTGGAAGGAACAATCCATACCTTTTTTAATGACTGACTGGTCCAATAGGTTCATGCCGCTGTTATTGGCATCTTCAACTGACTGTGAATATAAAAACATCACCATTCAAATTGACTGGATATTAAAGGATAGCGTACATAAATCATGTCATTCTAAACAGAGTTTCTATTATTTCCATTTATATTAATTCGCAAAGGGAGGTTTTATTATTATCCTTATTATCTCCAAATTGACATGGAAATGCAATTCACTAAAATGGTAAATTCTCCCAATAGAAGAAAAAGAAAACAGAACCTATGAGAGAAATCTGAGATGCAGTATTGGTTTTTGTTATTTTCTGAAACATAAATATTGCACAGACATATAAACTTTTAAATTATTTGTGCAAAGGAGTTGTGAAAAGTTGGCAACAGCTAACAGATTTTTTTCACCAATATTAGCTAAGAACAATTTCAGTTTTTCCTTCTGTCCCAGTGCATTTAACCCCAGAGCCTTTTTTTTTTTTTTAACAAATATATAGTAGTTTATATTATGGGATTTTAATTAAAGTCTGAGCATTTGGAATGGAACGCAAACAGCAATACAAAAGCCTCCAGGACCTCACACCCACTGCAATCCACACACATTCCTGTGAGCTATGAGCTTCTTGCTCCACAGTGACAGTCCCTGCAGGAACCTGTACAATGTCCACACACCTCCTCCAGCCATGCTGGTGCTGCTGCCCAGCAAGGAACACACCTGTTAGGAAGGCAGGAAGGACAGGTATTGGTGCGTGAACACACAAAGGACAGGATCCTCCCAGTCAGCACCTTGCTAATCAGAAGGAATATCCATCTTCAGTTTCATCCCAGAGAGGGGAAGTTTCAACTCAGAATTGGCAGCACTTCTGAGAGAATAGTTGTTGGAGCGAGTTCCTTGCTGTCATGACACACACGGAACTGGCTTTCTGGCTGTGCATTGCAGGGTGTCAAGAAAGCAAATTCTCTTACACCTTCCCCACTCCCAAAGAAAATATCCACAGTCTTTCTGAATCCCACAACTGCTTCTCTTCATCCGTTGGAACTTAAGTTTGAACCTATTTGTCTCCCACTCTACAAATAAGTATTAAAAGAAGGGCTTGAAAGCTAAATGTTTCCCCAGTACTTCCTACCCACTAAGGATGCATCCTTAGACAGGGTGTGTGTCCGTTACAGGAAAAGGAAAAGACTCTCACAAACAAGCAAGTCTAGCTTAAGAAATAAGAAGTTCTAACCATCAGGGTGTGTGTGCTCTGCTTATGTGTTTCTCTTTATTCGTCCTAGTCACTCTTCCGCTCTGAGAAAGCTGAGGGTGGGGTGTTTCTCCATCTGAACTGTTGAATTGTTACAGACTGCCATACACATCATAATAGAAAAGGTGTCTTAAAAATCTTTCACGAAACTTTTAAGTTTTCAGGGGACCCTGTCACATACACAGGCACGCTCACACTCAATTCACCTTTTTCTAAACTTGTGTGTCTGTGGCTATGGTTCCATCCAGGACAGAAATATTTGCCTGTGTTTGTGGAAGCAAAACCCATCACATACATACAGGACCTGGACCCATGAGCCCCCCGAACCTCACGCTCATGTTGGCGCGCAAATATGTATCTACGCCTCATCAGCAACGTGGGGTAGTTGTGGTAGTTAATGAGAAGGCTCTTGTCTGATTTTCTATCTAATTACGGCCGCCTGCTGGGTTTTTGTACAGGATATTCACGCAGCATGCTGGCGCTTAATCGTCACAGGGAGGATCGTAAAGATTTAATTAGGACTGCATGCGGAAGCGCAGAAAAACAACTCAGACTCATAATTACTAGACTTCTTTAGTTAAAAGTGATACCAGGGGTTGCTTTAAGACACAAGGGTGTGTTTGAATGGTGTGTGTGTGTGTGTGTGTGTGTGTGTGTGTGTGTGTGTGTAGGGTTCACCAAGCAGCTATATATGTTGGTACTCATGGGTGGTAGAGGTGATGAGAGGCTAGAGAGTCAAGCTGTGAAGAACAAGATGCCTACACAGCAACTAAACAAATCCACAACTAGGTGTCCCCTCGTTTTCTTTTTCTGTAACCATTTCCCCCTGAGTTTTTAACATTGCCCCCCCTCCCCAATGGGTGAAATGTAGCATACCCGGAACCCAGACAGCGATCTGCTAGTTTAATAGCCCCTGTGAGTAAATTGAAATAGAAATTGACAGGGTTTTATAGTTTCATTTAAAAAAATATTAGAAGCATTTGGTTAATTAGCTCTCCTTCTTTTCTCTCACAGGGCGGCAGCCTCATGAGTGTGCCTCTAGGTCATGTGAAATCCCCACCCCCCACCCCCAATCCTGGACCCACAGGGCCTAGGCAGCACCTCTGGCTGTCTGATCCCTGGCTTCCAGTGTCCTGTATGAACAGAGCCTAGACCTTTGAGATAGGACAAGTGACTCTGAGGTCCAGGCCAAACTACTCTGTTGTCATTTCCAGAGACCAGAAGTGTGCAATTTCCCTCTTGGGTCTGTTGCTGCATTGTGTCTGGAGACCAGAGAGCTTCCATAACTTAGGTTCTGGTTCTCTAGATTCAGAACTTGGTATTGGACCCTTCTGGGGGAGCTGATCAGTTACACTTCTGGATCCCAGGTACATTCCTTCTCCTTCCTTTCCCTGTGCCATATCAGCCCTGCCCTAACCTCAGGAGGCCTATCACTGAGGCCACACAGAGCCCAGCCTTACACAGTTGTTTCACTGTTGGGGCTGATATAGGCTGTACTCCTGGAATTCTCACACTTAGAGCTGTTGGTGAAGGTCCCACAGGCCTCACAACATTGACAGGCTATCAGCTGAGGAAGAAGAAGCAAGCAGGGTGCCCTTTCTGCCCCCACAGCCTCTGAGCAAACTGCATCAGCTCAGGCATGATGCTGGTTTTCTAAATCTTAAATGCTCAAAATCCATCAGCTTGCTTTGACTATTATATTCTTTCCCTTTGCATTTTGCTAAATACTCAAAACACCTTAGAGTTTTGACTTCAGGAAACCATTCTAAAAGCAAAGACAATTTCTGTCTATTTTTGAGAGTCATTCCAGGGCCCAGTTGCCTGAGTCCCTTGGCCTGCAGGATAGTGGTGGAGGAAGTGGGTGATGTTAATATCCCCCCTGGCAACTAGGGTGTGTAGACATAGTGGTTGATGTTAGACCCTCAGGGTAATGGGGCTGTGTTGTTGATCTACCTTCATTATTCAGTACTTTGAACCGTACTCAGAAAGGTTAATTTAAAAACTCCCTCCCCCCAGACGCATATTACTCCATTGCATTAAAAAAAAAAAAAAAACCCTCAGTCTTTCTTTTCTTATATAGTATTCTGAAATGAGCAATACCTCCAAACAGGCACAACTCAGTCAAATCAACAAAACAATCACTCTTGGTGCTGTGTGTGAAGCCAGGCATAGATCAGGTATTTTTTCCCTTTTAAAACAAGGTTCCTCCAAAACAATGAACGAGCACAGACCGCACAATGTTGTTTGACGTTGTCACCACATTTTGACTGATCTTAATTTGTTTTGTTTTGTTTTCTCTTTTTCCTAGGGAAGAGGAAGGGCTTGGCTACCTTCTCCTTTCCATTACGTTTGTTCTTTACTTCAGAGGTAAGTCTACACTGATGCATAACTAATTCAACTATGCCAATGAGATCCAAGTGTCAGTTAAATGCTTTACAACAATATTTATCTTTTCTGGAGACTCTTTAAATTTGGGTCGGTTAGGTGAAGCAGAGCTGTTCAGAATCACCCTGACAAGTATTTAGGAATCATTTCTTTGATGTTTCTTTGTTTAGTTTAACCAAATACTCTTATCCAAGTCATCCTCTATTGTGTAGGTTGCAAATGGGATACTAGATGGGTCCGGGGTGTGTTTTAAACCTTTTGTTTTGAAAAATAAACATGTGATACCTCCTCAGAGGGGAATAGTAATATTGGGGAGGAGTGACAACTGTCTGAGGAAAGGGCTGAAGGGGGAAGGTGGAGAACAGTGCTTTATAGTCAATTCAGTGGCCCTCAAAGAGACGAAATTTCCAAAAACGCTGTCTGTTCTCAAGGGCCCCAGAACTCAATTTCTTCTCTCTCTCTCTCTCTCTCTGTCTCTCTCTCTCTCTCTCTCTCTCTCTCTCTCTCTCTCCCCTCTCTCTCTCTCTCTCTCTCTCTCTCTCTCTCTCTCTCTCTCTCTCTCTCTCTCTCTCTCTCTCTCTCTCTCTCTCTCTCTCTCTCTCTGTCCCCAGCAAAAATTACGTAGCCAGGTGATGATGGCTCTAGAATTCTGCTTGGAAAAAGAACTCTGCAGCAGCTTTTGGAAATTCAAAGCAAAGGGGTCTTAAACAAACAGAGCTAACGACTCTCTCCCAGAGTGCATTGTCATTCTTAGCACAGCTTTGCAAACCAGAGAAAACACCTGGAGCCTTCTGGGGCCCGTTTGCCTTCTTGCTTAGCGCTCTATTATCTAGACAGCCAGCGCTTTGCCTACCAAGCTAGAGGGGCCGGCTCACTCTGGGGCTTCTGTTGCCAACTTCAGCACACAAAGCAATTGAGAACGCACAAGTCCAATACCTGAGTCAGAATAAAAACATTAAGCCTTGACGGCAATGGCTGTGAACTATCACGAAACTTACGTCCTCTTTCACGATTTTATTTCCAGCCGTCCTGACATTCACAAATGGATCTGTAAAAACCGCCACCTTCTAGCCGCACACTCAAACACACACTTTTGTCTTGTGCAGTCCGTCTGCTTCTAAAGATGACAACTCCCCCGCCACTAAGCAAAACCAAGCCGTCCCTCCCCCTCTCCTCCTCTCTCTCTCTCTCTCTCTCTCTCTCTCTCTCTCTCTCTCTCTCTCTCTCTCTCTCTCTCACCGGCATTCCTCTTTTTACTGTCTTTCATGTTTATTTTTGTTTGTTTGGAATTACCTGCACGTCTTCCATTCCCGGATGCCCCAGGCCGTGTAACGAGAGGCTGTCGCCCATGCCGGCGTCCAGGCCGTGATGTGCGGAATGTAGCAACACATCAGGCCGTCGGACAGAGTGGTAGTCCCTCCGTGGGTCAAGGCCAGAGAGCTGGGGCAAGGCTGCCCGGGGCTGGGGCAGGAGAGAGCCGGCTTCTGAACCCACTTCTTGTCGCTGCCGTTGCCCCCAGGGGTGCTGTTGGGGCTGATGCAGAGGGTTCAGGGAATAAGGGTCATTAACGTGGGAGTAGGGGTCTTGACTCTGGTGGTAGGGTAGCGGCTGGTAGGGAGGCGGAAAGTAGGGTGGTTGGAAGTCCGATGATGGTGTGTGGGACAGCGGCGGGGCGCTCGAGTAGGGTCCTTGGGACACAGAGCCCAGCTGAGACAGTCTCGAGCTATGGCTTGGGACGCCATCGTGCCGGTCCTGGGAGGAGAGAGAGAGAGAGAGAGAGAGAGAGAGAGAGAGAGAGAGAGAGAGAGAGAGAGAGAGAGAGAGAGAGAGAGAGGGAGAGACTTATTTGGTTCGGTTTCTGTACAACTTTACCAACATTAAGAAAGCAGCAAAGAGGCTAACCCTTAGACCCCCAAGGTGACTGACTCAGCGCCACATGGTAAAATGTCAACTGTTCCACAAGGGAGGCTTCGGGAGACTTAATAACAGCAGAAATAGGTACCTCACTCACACCCGGGCCTAAGAGCCAGCCTTTGAGAGTGCAAAGCAGGCAAAAGAAAGAGGAGAAGGAATTGTGTGTGTGAACAGAGATAGCTCAAAGCCTTAATTTAAAAAAGAAAAGAAAAGAAAAGAAGAAAAGAAAAAGTAGGACTCAAGGATGGTGTTTGATTTTCTGAGTGTTTCTTGCCCCAGTCTCTTCTAGAGATCCAAAGTACACCAAGATGAAAGTTCCTTATAGCTGTGGTGCTGCGGGTGGTTGAAAAAAAAAAAAAAAAAAAAAAAAAAAAAAAAAAAAAAAAAAAAACCAACCGAACTTCTGCCTTCACTGGCAGGTAGCTGGCAGGCCCCGGGGCAAGCAGGAGATTCCCAGAGCTGGGAGGAATCTTCCTGATCTGGGCTTCTAGCCACCCCTCCCTCCCCAAGAGGAATTAAATAACTTAGTGTTTGATTGAAACGGATCTCCTCTGAAATCACACCCTAAGCCCATGTTAAATTGAGTTGTGGTTTGCAGGAGTTATTTCTAAGCTTGCCTTCCATATCTCATGCTATTACACCCAGGGTGTTAAAATTAAAAGTTGAAGTTGGGAGGGGAGAGATACCCCCCCCCCACACACACACACGGTCTCCTCACTCCTCTCTGGAGTGTAAGGCAAGTGAAAGGAGAAGGGGGGGGGTCGAGACACCTTAAGTTTCTCCCCATCCGTTTGTGAAAATGGCAAGTGTTAAGGTCCCCCATGGTTCCTCCGGTAGAAATGGCCGCCTAAATTTCCAAACTGCATTGACAAAAAAAAGTTTTTCGGTTCAGCCTCACTCCCTCCCAGCTGACTCGTGGAGCACAGACAGGGAACAGACAATGCATAGAGAAGCAGCTGCAGCCTCGTCCAATTATGGTGCTAAATTACCAAGCCAAAGGCACTCAAAGGAAGACAGAGAGACAGAGGGGGGACACACACACACACAGAGAAACGCAGACACGGAGAGACTGTGAGAGGGGAAGGCATGCACTTCTGGTACAACAGGAATCTGAACTCACCATGGATGAATAGGTGTGGACTAACATCTGGAAAAAAAAGCCTGGTTACTGCTCAAAATCAAACAATGAATTTTCAAAAAAAAAAAAAAAAATCAAGGAGTCCAGTAGAGAAGCGAGCTGGACACAGGAGCTGAGCTTGAGGTGTCTCCAGGACAAGCCATCAAAAAAAAAAAAAAAAAAAAAAAAATCCCCCTCCAAGAAGATTGGAGGTGCCTGTCATAGACAGGCAGGACTGTTCATCTGTCTCTCACTGTCTTTTTTTTTTTTTTTTTTTTTTTGGCCTCTTCTCTTCTGCGGGTTCTTTTGGGGGCTCCAGAAACAGTCCTCTTCTACCCGAAGCTGGGCTCAGACTGCTCGGGCGCCCCTTCCTCCCTCCGCTTGCCTACACCGCCTCATAATAATTGATATTCATGACTATTAATATTACACGAGTACTTTAAAGGGAGAATGGAGGACAAATGGAGCGTGAAGCAGCAGCGAGCTCAGAGCTCCTCCACTATTGTAAATGACGTTCATTCAGTGGAGAATTACTAGATGTAATCAGACGAGGGGGCTGGCGGAGGCAGACTGGGGGAAAAGTTTAGCAGGAAAGAGGCAGCAGAACTTCAATTAACTGAGCTGGGACGCTTGCTCGCTCTCACAAGGCAGCTTCTGCGCTCTGGTTTCGGCAGTGTCGGGGAAAGCAGTGCTGGGGGGAATCCCAGAGATTGTAGGTGTTTTTGTATAGAGAGGGAGACTTTCCCAACCGGGAGGTGGTGGTTGCTCTAGGAGCTTGGTGTGCAGCTGAAAAACCAAGCTAGAAAGACAGTGCCTGGTCATCTGGAGGGGGAGAGGAAAGCAAATGGGTGGGCCATTTTGTTTGTGTTCCTCTACTGGGAGCTACACTGCCTTTTTCTAAATGCAAAAGGTCAAGTTTCTTTCTTTCTTTCTTTCTTTCTTTCTTTCTTTCTTTCTTTCTTTCTTTCTTTCTTTCTTTCTCTCTCTCTCTCTCTCTTTTTAGAAGGACCTAGGAGAGATGGGGGCTTTTGAACAAAGTGCTTACAGCCTGCATTTCCCCCCTAGATTTAAAATATATGTGATGGGTCTTCAAGCACACTAAATGTATCCTTTCCAGGCAAAGCCAGGGGCAACAGAAAATCTTTCGGGATGTTTCCGGAACCCGTTCAACTGGCCTGACTGCCATTTCGGTTAAACTTCAACCGTAGTCCAGACTGAAATAAACTCCTTCCACCAAAGCTGTGCGCGGTTGTTCCTGGCTTTGCGGCTGAAAACTTAGGCAGCCAGGAGTAATTTGTTCTCTCCCCTCCCTCCTCTCAGTCTTCTCTCCTCTCCTCCCTCTCCTACCCCTGTGTTTGCCCTTCTCTCACCCTCCCTCCTTTTCTCTCCCTCTCTACCCCCTCCTTTCTCCTCTCCCTCCCCCCTTCTCTTCTCCCTTCCCACTTTTACTCCACCCGACTCCTCAACCTCCCTCCAGTCCCACTTAGTCGTTTATTTTTCATAAGCAAAGAACTCTGATTACTTTAATCCCTCTACATATATAGCTAGAGTTACTTCCACCGCGGCCCCAACTCCGCCAGTGTCACGTTTACAATGGGTGATGTATTGTTTAGGATAGTTTAACGCCCTGGACTTGAACATAATCCCGCCTGTTAGGGGAAAAAAAAAAAAAAAAAAAAAAAAAAAAGGAGGTCGAATTGAAACGGACCCCACCAGGCAGGAAGGCGCGGCCCCCCATTACACTACGATAGCTACGATAGAGATGAAGGCAAAACCTGGAGTCACCCCAGAAAGAAGCTCTCTCTCTCTCTCTCTCTCTCTCTCTCTCTCTCTCTCTCTCTCTCTCTCTCTCCTTGACTTCCTTTTCTTCTTCTTTCCACCTTCTTTCTCACTTTCTCATTTACCTCCAAATGAACTCTTAGGGGTGGCGGACACTAGCCACAGGCTCTAGGAGCTCTTGCCACGCGCGCCCCAAGGAGAGACAGTCTACTCAGCGGACTTGGCCAGCACAGTGGCGACAAAGCTGACCACTGCCCCCAGACTCCCTTAGGTGGGCGTTGCGAATGCAGGCGGAGCTGTCACCCGGAGTCCCCTCTAAGTCTTGGGTCCCAGGTTTCTTTCCAGACCCATTCGCGTGCCTAGGCTGTCCACCTCCACCCCGTGGTCCAGCCGAATGCTGCCTGTGCCCTGTGCCGGTCTCGCGGGTCTCATTTCCTCTGCCTCCTGCTCTCCCTCCAACTTTTCCTCCTCGCTTCTCGCTTCGTCTCCCGGCTTTGTTAACTCCCTTTCGCTTTCTGTTCTTTTTCTGATCCTCTGATTTTTTTGAAACTTCAAAGCCTTTCTTCCCTCTCCCGATGTCCCCTATGAGCCTTAATTTCCTTTCCTCTCGAGCTCAACTGGGAGTCTCCCCATCTCCCCGGCTGTGGCGCAGGATCCAGCATCTGTCCCCGGCCGGGGCCGCTTCGCCTTGCCACCAACCGGCGGAGGTACCAAGCAATGCTACAGTCTCGCTCGACGCGGACTCCGGAAGCGACCGGTGGAGTCCAGGGAGGCTGAGGGCAAAGCCCAGGAGGGATTCGCTCGCCTGGGGACCGGTAACTAGGCGCACGAAGTGTGGGCAGACTTTGTTAAAAATGACCGCACGCTGGCGGCTGCGTTCTCTGCTTGGATCCACTGACCCGCAAAGATACAAAACACAAGAATACAAAAAATAATAAACCGCGCGTTCTCTTCATACTGTACTCTATTTGTGCATACACCCATCCTTTCCCCTGTCTCGCCCTAGAAGTCGACCCTCTACCTGCGTACGTTTGCTACCGATTTCAAAAATTTATTAAAAAAAAAAAAAAAAACCAACAACAAACAAATCCGAAGTCCGAGTCGGAGTGAAGCTTGAAAACCCGATTCTTTCCCTCCCGTGCTCAAAATTGAGGGAGATTGTGTTTCCCTGACTGTCTGCCTAAATTCTGTTGGCTCTGCGTTACCCACCAGAGCCTACAAGGGGGAGGAGAGAGCCGGAAAGGGAGAGAAAGAGAAAGAAAAAGAAAAAGAAAAAGAAAAAGAAAAAGAAAAAGAGGTCCTAAATTAAGCTTACTAGAGTCCATCCTTAAAAGTTCCCTTGTAGGAGAGCAAAGTCTCCTAGAGCCAGCCTGAGAAAACTTAAAGAAACCGACCGGAAATGTACGAGTAAATAGCTTAAAATATATCAGCTGGGGTGTCAAGAAGCTCCAGTTTTCTATCTACAAAGCTCTAAAATGCATCTGGGGGTGTCTGCTCACCTCATAGATGTCTTCGTACTTGACATTCTCCACGAGTTTCCAGAGCATGATGGCAGCCTGGTCTCTAGGAGGTGAGTGCATTCATGTGAGGAGCAGATGTCTGGTTTCTCAGGACTCCGCTGTCTGTAATGATCCATCTATAATTGGAAATGGGGGATACACACCAAATCCGACGACGCTCCTCTCCCATCGCAACTTATATCTGTTGTCTCAAACAATAGGCTGGAGAAGTAAGCCTCAGCAGACAGAAAAAACATTATTGCACACAGGACATAGATACAACGCGCACGCACACACACACTCACACACACATGCACACACACACACATGCACACATATATTATAAAAAATCATAAACACGAATTTACACGCAAATACTCACATTAGTTACATAAACACCTCTGGGTCACAAAATGCACAGCCTAAACGTGCATTTAAAGGAAAGATAGTTGTTTAAAACGAGTAACATAAATAGATACATTAAACCCTCTATTTTGAAAATGATGAATCATTGCAGCTACTAACTAAACTATTTTAGCAATTGATAATGAGGAACCAGGGACATCAGTCCCCCCATTTTTCTACAGTTATTTTTAAAGCAGACCATTACTGAGATTTTAAAACACAATTTTCTCTTTTTCTGTGTGTGAGTTCAGATAATATTTTTTAAAAATCATTTGAGTTTAAGAGATTTTTTTTCTGTATTGATAGCTACTCAACTTTTTAAAAGTATCATTTTAGAAACTATTTACCACAATGATTTCTGATATTTTTGTTCATTTTGCTTAACATATTTGGAAACTTGAGTATCTTGGCTCCTGCAGTCTAAATTGCTTGTTGCTTTAGGGATTTTCTGTAGATGCCTTGTGTCTTTCTGTTTGCTTGGAGTCTCCATTTTATTAAGTGCCTCCCCCCATTTGGAAACAACAAAGCACGAAATGTTAATTTAGAGACCTTTAACAGAGGTGTATGACATTTTATATTCGTGTTTGTTGTCTGTAATTTGTCATTTTTAACCTAGTAAATTTGTGAAACACCCAAATCTCTGAGAAGGTTTAAGCTTTATACTGTTGTAGGAGATAACGGGAAATGATTTAGGATAAGCATGAGTTAATTTTGTTTGGTCAGTTTGGTTTGGAATAGATTTTTCTATTGGATATGTGAATTGTGTAGTTTAGCTTGTTTTTTTTTTTTTTAATTATTATTTTGAAAGCATAAGCAACAGCAAGTGCAAAGTTAACCTAACCTCAAATGGGCGCCTTATAAGACACAGGCATTTTGAATTTCACAAGGAATTCTGTATTCACTAACTCTATCATTTCTCCACCTTCCGGTTCCCTCTGTTGTTTTCCTCCTCTCTGGGTGCGGAAGGTTCCCTGGAGTCAGTAGGGAGGCGCTGAAGAAGATCTTGGCCCCTGGGGCAGAAAATAAATGACAGGAGGGAATGAAGAGGGTTGAGGTAATTTGGGGTGGAAGTTATTAAACCTGATGAGAGTGGATCTGTAAAGGGCGGTTGTCTTTAAGCCCAGGACTCTAGGGTTCCAGCAAGGTCTGAGGCTCCGGGAGCAGTGGGCTCCGGATAGACTAGGAAGATGCGACTTCCTAAGAGGCAAGCTGAGGACTCCTACCTTGCACAACAAGAACAATTCTGCAGATCTATTATTGTTGTTGTTATTATTATCATCATCATTATTAATTAGCCGTAAGTGAAATGAAGGAAATATAGGGTGATTTAGACAGAACTAGAGAAACACATCCTTCCTTTATTTCCTGTTGGATTTATTTTCGCCTTTTCTGCCTTTCTTCCTTCATCCCACCCTTCCCTTCCTTTCCCCTTCCTTTCATCCTTCCCCTTTTATTCTTCCCAACTTTCTCCTTCTCCTTTCCTCCCCCTTTTTCCTCTGTTTTTTTTAAAAAATGAACATCTTAAACTAGGCTAGTCTTCCAGCGTCAGCAGAGATGCCTCCCACCCCGTTTGTCACCAGAGTCAGTTAGAAGACAGGAAGTCATTCTTCTTAATGTCATCCTGTGGAAGGCCTTAGCGTGGGGTCCACACCCGTTTCCTCACTAAAGTCAACCTCTTGTTGATTCTTTGAAAGATAGGTCTAATAGATTTGGAAATTAAAATTCTCCAGACACAAACTCATTAATAAAAACAGTTCTCATCTCTTTTTCAAATCTTTAACTGTTAGCTTTTAATTATCTAAAGAAAACTTCAAACAAAAATACATTTGGACAAAATGTGTTTTTTTTCTCTCTCTCTCTCAAAATGTATTTCTTTATGTTTTAAATCGCTTTTGGGCATTTCATAGATTAATCTGAAATAAACTCGAAGGTTTAATAAAACCAAATCAAACTGAAGATATAATTTTACACATGAAACTATTTAAATAGGTGATATAGTGTGTTAGCATGACTGTTTTGCAGCCTCATTTATGCAGAATTTAAAATTTTTAGTTGTGTTTTATATTATCTTAATATTAGATATTTTCAAAAGTAGGAATGCACTTGGATTTTTTTAAAATTAAGTTCTTTACAGAACATTAAAAATAAGTCCGGTTTTATTAAGAACAAAAGAAACTTAAAATATGTGCACACATACATATATAACTACCCAAAGCAATGCATAACTATAATAGAAATCCTTGTTAATTCTGTGATGAGGCATTTTGTGAAAAATGCCAGCTATTTTACCACAAACCTTTCCCAGGGAACGTTCCCTCTTTCATTGAACGGGCAACAGCGCCCTCTGTAGGAATTTTGAAGACCCAAACTCCCAATAGGCGCTCACTTTCCTTCTTTTTTCTTTTCTTTTCTTTTTTAAAAGCAATTCTCCCCATGCCCCTTTCTTGGTCCTTGAAAGCATACTGTGCCTGAGAGCATTTTGAAAATCCAATTCGTGACACATCTACTAACTTTAGAAATACTTTTAAAAGTTTAAGCGCTTCAAAAATGTATAAATTAAAAACAACGTCTGAGGGGGAAAAAAAAAAAAGGATTCGTAAGTGGAGACTTTTCTCTTTTCCACATTCTATTACATTTCACGTTAACGCCTATTCATACCTCCCAGGAAAAAAAATCTCTCTCGAATTTAGGCAAACACAGATGCATAGGTGAGACAGGATTTTGAATTTCTAAGGAAAACTGAGTAAAACAAGCATTTTCATCACTATGTTTCTGGGCACACATGCTCCGTTGAGTAGGAGTGCTCAGCCGGGATCGGCACACCCACACGTCCCCTCTTACGCACAGTTAGTGCAGTTCAGTGCTGCAGAGGTGAGTTACTAACCCCACCCCTTTTCAGACACAGATAAAGGGAACGTTGTCTAAGACACGTTAAGAACCAGGGCTGCGAAGCAAACTCACCTAGCATGGTGACCTCTGCTGGCAGTTTCTAGAATAGCTTTGTGACTTTAAAAAAATGAGTGTTAAATCTCGATATCAACTTTAGCACTCTTTTCTTTCTTTATCTTTCTTTCTTTCTTTCTTTCTTTCTTTCTTTCTTTCTTTCTTTCTTTCTTTCTTTCTTTCTTTCTTTCTTTCTTTCTTTCTTTCTTTCTTGCCAAAATCTAATCACTACGTATCTGAATCTCTTTAACTCCAACCCTTGCTCACTTTGGCACCCTTGTAGGATGCCTCCTGGACACCCTCCGCCCTGCCCCGCGAATTGCATTATCTCCTTGGGTTTCTCTTTTTCATCTTCCTGAAGTACAAAAACAATATTAAGAAAGAAAGAAAGAAAGAAAAATCTAACCTTAAAACTAGGATAATTGTGTAGAGATTAAGCCCTGACAACTCCCATTCTAGAATGAAACATATTTAACATCCCAAACCCCTATGCATTAAGCTATATCTTAGGGATGGTTGTAGTTCAATTAATGCTTATTGAAGAATAATGACGTAATTTACCTCTAGACAATGTTGCACATGATTTAATTTCTTGTTGGAGTCTCAAAACATTGAGGATGTTCTTAACCATGGTTTTCCATCGTGTGTTTGCCACACTCCCCACAGTCTCGTGGTGCTTCATTCCTTCTGAAATTAGAAACAGAGTAACTTTGAATGCTTTAAGTTTTCTAGGCTTATTTTTGCCCTGGATTTACACATAAATAAAGGTTGAAAATTAAAAACAAAAAAAGGAAAGACAGGGAGGAAGGAAGGAAGGAAGAGCCAGATGTGGTGGCACACACCTTTAATCCCAGCACACAGGAAGGAGACAGAGGCAGGCAGATGTTGGTGAGTTTGAATCCAGTCTGGTCTACATAGTGAGTTCAAGGATAATTGGAGGTGATACACAGAGAGACCCTCTCTTGAGGAGAGAGAGAGAGAGAGAGAGAGAGAGAGAGAGAGAGAGAGAGAGAGAGAGAGAGACAGACAGAGAGAGAGAGACAGAGAGAGAGAGACAGAGAGAGAGAGACAGAGAGAGAGAGAGACAGAGACAGAGAGAGAGACAGAGACAGAGAGAGAGACAGAGAGAGAGAGAAAGAGAGAGAGAGAGAGAGACAGAGAGAGATTTGCATGGGTCAGCTTGTACTATTTACCCATCCAAGGTTTATTGTTCATGAATATAAGACAGGATGATGCCTTGTCCTGCTAAGATAACATAACTCTGTACTCTTCTATCTATCATGATTCTATTAAGAAAAGTTTAATACTCATGTTTTTCTAAAGATTTATTTATTATTAAGTATACAGTGCTCTGCTTGCATATACACTTGCAGGCCAGAAGAGGGCATCAGATCACATTACAGATGGTTGTGAGCCACCCTGTGGTTGCTGGGAACTGAACTCAGGACCTTCGGAAGAGCAGTCGGTGCACTTAACCTCTGAGCTATCTCTCCAGCCCTTGGATGGTCTTTATTGCATATTTTAAAAATTAGAAATCAATTGAAAATTATCTTTGAGTGAGAGAAAATACAATTAAAACAATTCAAACACTTGCTCTACAGGGCTTTGAAATTACTTATGTTTTCTGTGATTTGGGTATAAAGATTCAAAATGGGAGGAAATATTTGTACAAGATTGTTTCTAAAAAGTTAAATTTTGTTCACAATGAGACTGAGGAAACTAGGCTTATATGATGCAACCTTTTCTCAATAAAAAAGATATAAAATGAAAACTGGGTGAAATTATCTCTAGATTGATATTTTATGGCTATACAGATAGAGGCAAACATTGTAGTTAGTCAATACTTCCTTTGTGCACTTTATGCTTGCCTTGAAGTTGAATTCCTACTACCTCAGCCTTCTGAGATCCCCAGGTGTATGCCATCAGTCCTAGCACATTTGTAAAGTTTTAAATAAATATTTCTAGAAATCATTTGTAAATTTAAAAATTAGTGTAACTAAAATTGTATACCCTCACATATGCTCAACCATGTTCATAGCAGGCTTATTCATAATAGCCAGAACCTAAAAACAGTCTAAATGTCCCTCAGTTGAAGAATGGATAAAGAAACTATGGTACATTTACACTATTGATGCTACTCAGCTATACAAAAAAAAGGAAATTCCAAAATTTGTGGACAAATGGGTGGCACTAGAAATGATCATACTGAGTGAGTTAACCCAGAAGCAGGAAGAATCACATGGTATATACTCACTTATAATTGGGCACTAGCCCAAAAGGCATGACCCATGAAAGTCTTCACTGACCAGGAGATTGGCACAGATGTGAGGACATCACACTGGGACTCTTGGTAAGAGAAATATAGGAGATGGGGAAATAGAAGGATCCAGTGGATCTTAGAAACCTACAAGAACATTGTAATGGGTGGATCAGGGCCCAGGGGTGTCTGTTCAAACTATTGCACTAACCAAGGACATTACAAGTAGTAAACATCGAACCCCTACTTGGATCTAGCCAATGACTAGGACATTTTCCACAGCTGGGTGGAGAGCAGGGACTGACTCTGACATGAACTCTGGTGCCTCATGTTTGGTGACCTCCCCTTGGTGGGGAGTCCTGGTGGCACTCAAAGAAAGAATAAGCATGCTACCAAGATGAGACTTGATAGCCTATGACCGTATAGTGGGGGAGGAGATCCCCCTCAGTCATAGACCTATGGAAGGGAATAGGGTGAAAATGGGAGGGAGGGAGGAATGAGAGAATACAAGTGATGGGATAACAATTGAGTTGTACCCTGAATAAATTAGTAAAAATATACCCCGTGTGTGTGTGGGGGGGGGGGACAAAATAAAACAAAAACATTTATACCCTCTTTGGACCTTCAAGGAACAATGGAGACTTTATTAGACATTTTAGATTTAGAATTTTCTGGTTAACTGCAGTGTCTGAAAACTGGTCAATGATATGGTTTTCAAGTATCTGTGTCTAGAGATATAGGGCCTATGGAATATAAGTGGGAGGTTGGAATAAGTGATGCAAACAAACATAGAGCTACGGTGCACAGTGCAGTAATATTTCACATAAAATGTGAGTAGGTGTCTTTCTGCCATCACTAATACATAAGGACAGGTGCTTCTGCCATCATGGATATTTTAATATTATTGCTTTAAAAGGCACTGTCTTCAAGGATAAAAACACTAAACAATTTTGTTTCAAAATGTAACCAGTAGACCAATACATATCTATGAGGGAAAATTTGCAAATGAAGACGAGGAAAGATGTAGAGCAGAAATATAACCTTTAAAGCATGGATAAACACATACAATGAATAACATCAAGGCTGAAGTATCTCATAAGTACAAGAGACATTTGGGAGAAATTAATGTTACATAGGAAGCATGCTCTAAAATTCCCATTGATGAATTTTCACTTAAAAAAACAGGATGGATGTTTATGTTCTGACTTTTATTTTTTATTGAAAATAATTTTATACAATATGTTCTGATCAAAGTTTCCCCTTCCCATTTCTTCCCACTTCCCACCCTTCCAACTCCACTCTTTTTCTCTCTCTTTCTCTCTTTAGAAAATAGACAAGTAGAAAACAAACCGAGCAGAATAAAACAAAACAAACAAAATCAAATACATGGAGAGACACACACAAACAAAACACACACACACACAAAAACCCCACAACCATAACATACAAGCAAAAGACCAGTAAGGTTAAAACAAACAAACAAACAAACAAAAGAAATATGTAATAAAAAAAATCTCCAGCAATATCTTTGAATTATTTTTTATTGTTGATCATCTACTTCCGGGTATGGGGTCTGCTTTTAAATGTGGTTGCATACCCAGTAAAACTACATTGGAGAAAACTAATTTTTCCTTTGTTAGCAGTTGTCAACTGGTCACAGGCTCTTGGTAAGGGATTGGGACTTGGGCTCACTTCCCATTTCAGCACTGGGATCCCAGCTGACTTGGATCTGTGTAGGCCCTGTGCAAGTGTCCCAGTCTCTGTGAGTTGCCATGTGTGTCCTATGAGTTCCCTGTTGTGTCTGGAAGACATTGTTTCCTTGGTGTCTTCCACCCCCTGAGCCTTTTGTGCAGTTCTTTGGACCCTGAGGGAAAAGGTTTGCTAAAAAGATCCCATGGGTCAAATTCATGCCTGACACCACTCTGGTGGCTGAGCACCCTAACCTAAATAGACCATGGACGTAGGACCTACTATTGTTTTGCTAACAGATGCGGCAATAAAATATCTGTTAATAACATTCTGCTATACGCATATATCAGTGTCTAGCTCAGCCATCATCAGAGAAGTTTCCTCTTCCTACAGGTAGGAATAAATATAGAGACCCACAGATGGACAATATGCAGAGAGCAAGAGACCTTGGACCATTCAGTATTAAATGGGATGAGTTTTATATTTTAGCATCAACAGGCTTTTCTTATCTTTCTGCATCTTTCTCACTTATGAGCTGTGTTCCCTTGGGTATGTCTTTTGACCTTTCTGGGTATCTGCTTTCTTGTATACAAGATGAGGATTTACTGGGTAGTTTCCAAGCTTCTTCCTTAGAAAATAAACGTTCATGGGTGTTTTATAAATGACACTTGGGAAAGTTTCAAATCAGGAAAGTGGATCAGAGGGGAGGACATCCTATTGAGACTTTAGGTGTGAGAAGCCTGGGAGAATGAGGAAATAGAAGGATCCAGAGGGTCCTGGAAAACTTCAGGTGGGTCTGGGCCCTATGGCACAAGCCAAGGAAAATATAGGCAGTAAACTTCAAACCCCTACCCAGACTAACCGATGGACAGGACATTCTCCACCGTTAAGTGGAGAAGGAGATCTGACTTTCATACAAATTCTGGTGCCCCATATTTGACCATGTCCCTTGGATGGGGACGCCTGGTGGCACTCAGAGGAAGGATAATAGGTCATCAAGAAGAGACTCAATACCCTATGAGCATATACAGGGGGAGGAGGTCCCCCTCAGTCACAGACACAGGGGAGGGGAATAGGGGGGGAAGTAGGAGGGAGGGAGGAATGGGAGGATACAAGGGATGGGCTAACAACTGAGATGTAATTTTAATAAATTAATAATTAAAAAGGAAAAAAACCAAAAAAATTATAAATGTAAGTGTTTCTTTTTAGGTATATGGTAGTAAAATCTCAACTCTTTGAGACCCTGGCATGGAGGAGGAGTATGGAAGATCCAGCCCCAAGATCAATTAAACAAGTCACAGCTCATGCTGGCTGCATAAGAAGTGGAGTAAGGGGAACACTCATCCATTGCTGGTGGGAGAACAAACTTGTACTGCCACTATGGAAATCAGTGTGGCAATTTCTCAGGAAGATGAGAATTAACCTACACCAAGATCCAGCCATGCAACTCTCAGGCATCTACCCAAAAGATGTTTAATTCTAACCATGGTCATTGCTGTTCTACTTATAATAATAGCCAGAAATTGGAAAAAACTTCCTATGTCCCTCAACAGAAGAATGAATAAAGCAAATGTGGTACACTTACACAATGGAGTATTTCTCAGCCGTTAAGAATGACATCATGAAATTTGCAGGTAAATCGATAAAAATAGAAAAATCCTCTTGAATGAAGTAACCAGGACATAGAAAGACAAATATGGTACATATTCACTTATATAGGGATATTAGCTGGTAAGTCAATGATAACCAAGCTACAATCTGTAGAACCACAGAAGTTAAGTGTAGAGTAAAACATTGGAGAGACACTTAGATTTCCCCAGGAAAGGGAAATAGAGTAGATAGTTATGGGTAGATAGGGGGGCTGGAATGAAAGCATCAAGTGGAAATGGAGAGGTAAGAGTGGGGTGAGGAAGAAAATATGGGGAGCTATATGTTAAATATACTAAAGTTAAGGACCATTTGAGGGGTAACATGGAAACCTAATACAGTAGAAGCTTCCTAAAATACGTACATACTTAAAGATGATCTAAATAAAATCACCAAACAATGGGGAAGACAGAGTCCCATCTGGCCATCTCTTGACACCAAATGAAGTTTCCAAACTACACAAAGACCCAAAAGCCCAGGCTAAGGGACAAAAAGTGGACAAAAATTGAATGTACACTTGGTGATATAAATGCTGTCTTCTAAATGCTGAAGATAGGAAGATAGATGGAAAATGTTTGCATTGGTCTTGCTTACTGTCACATTGCGAGCATACAGTGGAGTGGACTGCATGAATATATTGAAATCATTTTTTTGACTAAACAATTATCTTTTTATTTAAAATCAAACGCTAAGATCAAGACAGAGAGGTCTCCAAGGAGGCAAATTCAACTCACTGTGAGAAAACTAATGTAAAAAATCTAAAATTCTAGAAAAGCAGACTCGGTTTTGACAAACTCTGAGTCCTTAGAAGATGCAAGCAAACCACATGTAGTTTCCAGTGATGGAGGGGCAGCCCTGAGAAAGAAGTCTACCTACAGAACACCTGGCAGGCGGTCTTTTACTACCCTGAGGCCTTGGGATTCCACTTCGAGAGCTCAGTGTAGTTTTACAGATGAATTCATCAGATTGAGATTGGCACTGAGAGACACATGGGGAAGACCACTACGATCATAGTTGTATTTGTAAGTGTACCGGATTAGGAAATGGTACACACTCACTACATCCATGTTTCCATGCAATGCATATGTTATCTGATCTTTTTTAGTGGCAACATCATAGTAATTACACTCAACAGCTTTGGTGGTCTGTTATTCTCTGATTATTTTGCTTCTATTATTACTACTTTTTTGCATACTTAATTTCCTTGAGTATATGTTAACTTATAGAGTATCAAAAGGGGGCATTTATTTGATTGGACTAAAGATGAAGAGGCTTCAAGGTTTTCACGTGCAGCCATTCTTGAGGAACACTTGTTTCATCTCTGGAGGAAAAGGTGAATCTTTTACAGAAGATTTATCCAACAATTATGCTCCTGAATCAGACTTCTTTAGAGTTTCAATAATCTTTTTTTCAATAATCTTTTTAAAACAATAATTTATTCCGATTGTTATCCCCTCACTTGTATCTTCCTGTTTCCCTTGCCCCGATCTTCTTTGGTCCTATAGGACCAGTAAAGACACACCTAATAGAGAAGCAATTTGTGATGATTTAAATGGAAATGTCCTCCATACGCTTATAGTGAGTAGCACTATTAGGAAGTGTGGCTATGTTGGAGGTGGTGTGGCCTTGTTGGAGTAGAAGTGGCCTTGTTGGAGAAAGTTTGTCACTGGGGCGCGTGGAGGGTGGCTTTGAGGTTTCAGAAGCTCAGGGCAGGCCCAGTGGCTCACTGTCTCTGCTGCCTGCTGATTTGGACGTAGAACTCAGCTCTTCTCCAGTGCCATGGCTGCCTGTAAGCTGCCATGTTTCCCACCATGATAATAATGGACTAAACCTCTGTCCCTGTAAACCAGCCCCAATGAAATGTTTTCCTTAATAAGCACTGACATGGTCACAGTGTCTCTTCACAGCAATAGAAACCCTAACTAAGAATCTTTTCTGGGTCTTCTTTCACTGTAGAGGGATGTAAATATTTCTTACACAACTTTCAGTAATATCTATAAAGAAACCATGAAGAATGTTGTTTTCCTCTTGTGTTGAAATATTTTGCTAATCTTATCATCATGGCATAAACAAGAAGTCTAAGACACTGTAGGGCCCAACTAAGAAGAGGTAGCTTTTCCTGTCTTCTTTCTGCAATTTTTGAGACTCTTTGAGGCTGGAAATAAAAAAATGAAGCCTTCAGGAAGCAAGCTATCATAGAGCAAAATGATGACATTTCGTACAGTGTGAATTGGGTCTTACTTCTAGCTTCTGGTGCCCAATTGAGATCAACTCTTCAAATAAGTATTTCTCAAGTGCTTACTTTTTCATTTTGCCATGAATGATACATCATGGAAAGACAAATTAGAGAAAAATTGCTCAAAATATCCCCAAGTATCAGAATACAGCATTCATATGTTCATATTTGTGGGCATTCATCCTGCCATTCTCTACATGCTTTCTTGACATAACTCCCAGAAGTGTGTGTGTGTGTGTGTGTGTGTGTGTGTGTGTGTGTGTGTGTGTGTGTGTGGTGTGTTTGTGTGTGTGTTGGAGTGGTGTGTGTATGTGTGTGCATACTGGAGGTGTGTGTATGTGTGTTGGAGGTGTGTGTGTGTGTTGGAGGTGTGAGTGTGCTGGTGCCACCACCAGTGTGCTAGAGTGTGGTTGCCAGAAAACAATTTTAGAGTCCTGCTCTATCACTTTCAGCCATATTCCCTTGAGGCAGAGTCTCCCACTGAACCTGCTAGGCTGGGACTCACTGTTTCTGTCTCCATCACATACTGTGCTAGAGTTTCAGGTGCAAGCAGTCATTCTCACCTTTTATGTGGATGCTGAGGATTTTAAGTCAGGTCCTCCTGTTTGCTCAGCATACACTATTACCTAGTGAGCCATCACACCAAAACTGAGATGTTCTTTAATTTGATTATTTTCTCTTGGGGAATCTTTGGTTTTCTTGTTTGTTTGTTTGTTTGTTTATTTTTCAATACATACTTTAACCAGGACTTCCTGAGTGATTAAAAACAAAAAGAGTATAAGTGGTAAATGATATGAAGCATCTTACAGTGAGAAGAATGTTTGCTTTACAGGACATTATTGCACTTTTTGTTATGAGCCTAGCTTTAAATGTAGTTTTCTCTCTAACCTTTAAGTGGCATTCTGTGTGGGGCTTAGATATTTTAACTCTGAAAATTTGTCTTTTTTTTCCCTTCACTTATGACTTGCTGTTTTGTTTTATTTTTATTTGTGTGGTTGGTTGGTTTTTCTCATAGACAGGGTTTCTCTTTGTAGCCTTGGCTGTCCTGGACTCACTTTGTAGACCAGGCTGGCCTCAAATTCACAGAGATCTGCCTGCCTCTGCCTCCCATACTGCTGGGATTACAGGCATGTACCACTGCACCTGGCTTAAATTGCTGTTTTCTTTAATAACAATTCACATTACTAATTAGTAAGTTACTAATTTATTAGGCATTCACTAGTGCAACATTATAATTTATTTGTCATTTTATTAGGAAATTGTCAAGAACTACGCATTTGTCCCTGCAGCATTTCATTTACTCTAGGTTAAGCTCAAGCACTGCAAATTCTGCATCTTCAAGCAGATTCGTATAAGTCTGCTATTCATATCTTCCATGAAGTCTTACCTTGATTGTGTTTAAGTCTTGACGTACGCTTTTACTACTTATGCTTTGACTCACCTCTCTGAGCCAATAGTTCTTGTATCAACCTGTTTTCATATGCCATTTTTTCTTGTGTGTTGTGTCATTGTAGACACAGGAATCAATTGAATGACAGGCCCACCTTTGTTTTTCATGTGTGTTTGTGTCTCTGTAGACACAGATGAGAGGCCCACCTTACCTTACCTTGATGTTATCTTAACTAATTGCATATATAACTACTCTATTTTCAAGTATGGTCATATTCTGAGGTATGGAAATTATGACTTCAAGACACCTATTTGGAAGAATACAATATAAATCATAGCAATAACTAATCACTATTGGATGACTAACTCATGAAACATGGTGCAGATGTGAACATCAGGTTGAAAAAAAAAGAGGGAATAAAGAGGCAATGGACTGAGTCAGACAAAAAACACTATTTCAGGGCAGATGTATTTGAACACCTGATCACCAGCCGGTGGCACTGTTTTGGGAGGCTGGAGAACGGTTAGGACAAGTAGTTTTGTTGGAGGTGGTGGGTCGTTGGGCTTTGACTTTCACTACAGCTCCATTTCTTATTTTATTTCTGCTCCTTGATTTGTAGGCACAGCATGACCAGTCACTTTATTCTCCTGTCCCCAAGCAGTTCATATCACAAAGTGCTGAATCCCCATGTACTGTTTGTTTAAAAAAAATTTCCCTTTAAGTTGCTTTTTTGCCAGGCGTTTGGTCGTAGCAACAGTAAAGTAAGCAGTGGAGTGGTGCATGCACAGCTTCAGGGCCACAGCCCTTGCCACCTTCTTAGCTTTGGGATATTGGTCTAAAGAAAGCAAAACACATTGGATTTCAAACTGATGAGAAGGCCAAGAATTGCCCGGATTCAAATGTGCAGTTATTTTAGCATCTTGGATGCTGAATTCCTTCCTTCCTTCTTTCCTCCTTGAAATAACTTGTGTGTTAACACACTCCAATACCACCAGCTTACATTTGAGAATACATACATTTGGTCCCATGTGAGATGGTTATATTGTGGCACTTTAATTAAAGCAGCAGTGTGCGAATTGAAATGGGCAGAATGATGTGAAGACCTGCTGTCACCAGCTCTGTCTTTTATTCCTTGTTCACTGTCTTTAAAAACATTTTTGTATTATTTTTGAGAATTTCATACACTGTACTACATTTATATCGTTACTACCTCTGCTCTTAAACCCTGCATCTCATCTCATGTTTCCCCTATTCCCTGTCAACTTCATGACATCTTTCTTCTTCTTCTTCTTCTTCTTCTTCTTCTTCTTCTTCTTCTTCTTCTTCTTCTTCTTCTTCTCCTCCTCCTCCTCCTCCTCCTCCTCCTCCTCCTCCTCCTTCTTCTTCTTCTTCTTCTTTCCTCCCTCCCCTCTCTCTCTACACACACACACACACACACACACAGAGAACCTGCTACATCCATTTAGATCTACTCATATGAATATATGTGTTGAGTGCTGATAGGAATGGATAACCTAACAAGATAACCGTCCCTGGTGAAGATTGATTCTCAGTCTCTTAGCGGCCACTAATAGTCTATACCTCTTCCTGTAGGCATGGAGCTTTGTAATATTTTTCCCAGCCACATTGGCATGCTAACTGATGTTATCATATTTACTTTCTTTATAAGAAATTAGACCACCTTCTTTATGTATTCGAGAGTGACTTTGAACCTTCGGTTTGTCTGTCTGCACTTCTGGAGTGCTGGGATTCTAAGGCATGTTTGACCACTTCCGGTTTGTGTGGTACCACGGATCAATCCGAATACATCCCCAGTTAATCAACCTGCTTCAATAAATACGGATGAAAACACTTTCAAAGGAGAGCATTTACTTCTTTGTGGCATAAAACTTCATAGGTCAGCATTGCAGGGATTGGGTGATGACTCTGTCCCACGGGGTGTTAAAATGCCTGGTTATGCCAGATAGTCATCACTCTGCCCCCACGTTGTCCAGGATTGAAGCTGCATCTCTAGCTATCACCGCCACATTCAGGCAACAGGACAGGAAAGGTGGATGATGAAAGAAAGACATATAAGGTATGCCAATGTACTTTAAGCCAGGTTTCATCACTGTATTTAGCTTCTCCAATTAATAATATAATTTCATTCTTATAATTTTGAGAAATTGAGAAAATGAAAAAATTTTCATTTTTACTTTTTGTGCACATTTGTGTTTAGTCTGTATGTATGTCTGTGTGAGGGTTTAGGATCCCCTGGAACTGGAGTTACAGGCAGTTAATAAGCTGTCATGTGGGTGCTGGAAATTGAACCGGGGTCCTCTGGAAGAGAAGCCAGTGCTTTTAACCTCTGAGCCATCTCTCCAGCCCCCAAAGGAATATTTCTTGAAGTCATGTGATAAGCTCTTTTACTTCCAACTTCTAACACTGAAAAGCTGTGTCACACGTTGGGACAAGAATGATTTTCCAGTCTCATCAATATTTTGATGTTAAGCACAGACTCATCTGCTCTTAAGACCTCTTTATTGTGATTACATTATTAATTGGAGAAGCTAAATATAGGCACAAAGTCTAGTTGCACATGGTAATACCAGATCTAGTCTTAAACAGGATAAGAGAAAATGCCAGAACTCATTAGAGTGTGTTTACAGAATGGCTGTGCAACCAAGACACATCCCAAGGCATATCCAGGGAACCTGGAGCTGAAGTCTGAAGGCAAGGAATAGAAGGCCAAGCATTCTGGAAATAGTAAATTAGAAGGCTTAGTTTCTGGACTCTGGCTCTTCCTTGCCACAAAGCTCTAGGTAGCTGGAAAGCAGAGATCTTCACAGCCACCCCAGCAGTCTTTGGAGCTCTTGCTTCTGCCCACATGTGATTCTCTCTCCTTTCATGTTGAGTTCTGCGCTCCCTCTCTTTGCGATCAGGTGAGATCTGTTGGAGTATCTGTGAATCCTACAACCTACTCCACTGGTGCCCAGGTCACCTGCGTTGGGCCTCCCCCGCAAGAGTGCTCTCTTGCTCAGGAACTGCTACAGCCCACTGTGTCCTAGCAACTGTTTCTAGGAATCTTATTCAGAGATTGCTTCTAGAAGAAAATAGATTTAAAAGTGAAAAGAAACAGAGGAATCACAGGAGAGGCAGAGGGTAAAGTTGGGTGTTAGGTGATAAGAGTACTAAAAACACCTTTCAGGCTGCAACAGGGAGATCACTATACAGCTATTACAATGTGTGTTTGACTAATGAATGCTTCCCCATAGTTATATTTAGCTGCAAAACTCTAAAAAATAATTAAAGGATTCAAGGTGAAACTGAATGTAATTTGACTTGAGCACAAAACTTTGAAGCCTTTAAATGCAGACTTTGGATCTTTGTGAATGTTGAAATAAATGTGACTTCCCCTTCCAGTGTTACTCCAAGGAGTGAGCCTATACCACTGATGTATACCTAGCAAATATTTTTCTTCTGCCCACCAAGGGTCTCATTCACTGTGCAGTTAAAACCTCAAAAATGTAGCAAACAGCATTGGTTATTTTTTTCTGGTTGCTTTGGCTCATTGAGTGGGAGGCAGTTGGCCGCTTCCCATGATAAGGAAGCAGAGAGAGGTGAATGACACTGCTCAATTGTCTTTTCTCTTTTACTTTCACCTGAGACCCCAGCTCATAGAATGAATCTTCAGTCCTCAGACACAGAGAGGCCCAGAAATGTGACTTCTCTGTGATTATGAATCCAATTACGTCTATAGTCCATCTCTCTCTCTCTCTCTCTCTCTCTCTCTCTCTCTCTCTCTCTCTCTCTTTCTCTCTCTCTATTTATCTATCTATTTTTATTAGATTTATTTTTAAAAATTTATTCATTTTACATCCCGATGATAGCTCCTGTGCCATCTCCTCCTGGTCCCAACCTCCTTCCCTCTTGTCCCCATCCGTTCCCCTAGTCCTCAGAAACTGAGAGTTCTCTTCCCTTGCCAACTGGCCCCAGCTTATCAAGTTTCATCAGGACTGCCTGTATCCTTTTCCTCTGGGGCCTGGCAAGGCCACAACGCCAGGGGGAAGAGATTGAAAGGCAGGCAACAGGGTCCATGGCCAAAGAAGCTCCTGCTCCCCTTACTAGGGGACCTATATGGAGACTGACCTGCCTACTGGCTACATCTGAGCTGGGAGCCTAGGTCCTGCCAATGCATGGTCCTTGGCTGATGCTTCAGTTTCCACAAGCCCCCTGGACCCAGATTATTTATATTATAGACGTTTGGAAATGCATACTAGAAGAATTAACTTTCTGACTGACAAAGTCAAATATTTTGTCTTGTACATGTAAGTTAATAATTCAGCATAGAGATGATGAAAATCCAGCAATAGCATCATTTTAGATTTAACATTAAAGTGGTATTTTAGAGGAATCAACATAAAACTGTAATAATTACCTTTAGGGGAATACACATAAGTGAATGAATGTATGAAAGGCCTGGCTCTTCCCATCCTCTCTCTCAGAAGTTGGTCTGAGGCATCCTACAGCAAGTGTTGTACAAACTGAATTACATGCCCCAGCCCTTGCTATGCTGTTCAGTCTGACATTGAACTCGTGAGCCTATTGCTTTTGCCTCTAGAGCAGCTGGCAATCCACATGTTCACCACTAACAGGTGTGGCTAACATCTTCAAATAGAGAAAAAGAGTGCTATGTTAAGAGACTATCTTAGGTTTGAGCAGTAAGGGAGGGACATTACCAACTGTGTTATCTGGGGGAACCTACTGGTTCAATCTATATGGTGAGAGCCTACATTTAAAAAAATATTTTTTGTGTTTCTTTTTTAACATATATCTTTATATTATTACACATGAATATGATAAACTACATACAGCAGGAAGAACCAGGAGACAGTCATGAGTTATATGAATGTTACATTCATAGTGATTTGGCTATTTGTATTTGTCAAGCTTGAAGTAAACATCTTTCCTACTTTGTGGGGTCTAAACTTCCGATTGAAAATCAATATCTATCATATCTAATCTCTATTAACTTAAATCATCTATCTTGATCTAAAAAGATCTTATCCCCTAACCAACTAAACTTTATTGAAAGACTAAACTATCTGGTCTTCAACCCCATCAGAGACTTGAGAAGGAATAAAACTTAAATGCCTTAGTGAACCGGAAGCACAGGTTAGCAGCTTCCAAACTGAAAAAAAATGGCTAAGACAGTTTACTGCCTGAACAGTCACCCAACACTCTGTATAACATTGGAGCATCATCTTCAGCCTTCCAGCCCGTTACCTCTGCCAGACATATTTGATAGGCAGGAACTATTGAGGACTTTGCTTACCCTGTCTTGGCAGAGTTAGGCTGTTGACTCTGCCTGCATCTAAGCTGACCATTTTTAGGCACAATTCTGTCTGTGGCAGGAATGAGGACATTTTGCCCAGTGGCTTGTTTGCCACATATGAAGCCAACTCCATTACTCACAAAGAAGGTTATTTTTAATTCATTGGTATAAAACTTTGTACACTGATGCAAATCATGGTCATGTCACATAATGGTCTAATTTTATCACAAGGATATATATCCAAGGTCTAACAGATAGATAAGATTCAATAGATACATAAGGTAAAATAGTTAAATATAGTCTTCAAAAGCCTCAGAGACCTACAGAATATGACATTTAAAGATGTTTTCATTATTCTAAAGATTCTTTGACAACAAGACAAGTTAACTCCTAGCAACATCCAGCCTACCTCAAAGATGATCAACACTTATGTTTTTTAAAGGAAAAAGAAAAAGACTAAGCACAGTGTTTTTGTCTTTCTGAACTTCAAATGGTCATAGAGTTCTATAAATTATGACTTATAAATGTGTGGTTTCTGGAAGTATGTTCAGTGAGAGTATACAAAGGAAAGAGTCATTGCCTCTTTGTTTTCCTTCATTTCTGTTTTCTACATGGTGGGTATCTGCTCCCTGTAACAATTAAACACTGTACTAACCCTCAAGTCTCTGATGGGAAGCTAAAGGACAGATTCTAAAGGATAGGCACCATTGATGATTGGTGTCACCACACCAACTCTTGAATATCTTTGGATTTATTTTATATAATAGAGATAATTTTTTTTTCTCATGTAAAACATTGATGTTTGAGATTTTAGTAGAGATTTCCTAAACAAGGGATAATATTACCCTGAGAGCTGAGGTAACATAGTTTCCCCAGAAGTTTACTATTTTATTATGAATCTAGTCTTTCAACTTTGGCACTCTTGATGCCAGTTACATGATAGACATAGGTATCCTGAGAGAGGAAAGTTGAATTAATAGTGTTGTTTCAGCCAGGTAGTGGTGGTGCAGGCACTTAGAGGCCAGCTTGGTCTACAGAACGAGTTCCAGGACAGCCAAAGCTACATGGAGAAACTCTGTCTTGAGAAAACCAAATCCAAATAAAACTGTGAGAGTGTTACTTCCTTTTTGTACTCTCCTAGATAGGAACTGACAGACGATTCAGATGATGTGAAGTTTATTCTGGCACATAGCGGTATGTAGAGTTCTCTTCTTTCTTCCAAGACATAACCAATTAACTAGGCCTGACAAGGTAAGGCTGCTAAGTTTTTGAAGGTAAGCAATGACAACACATGTTCATTCTGAAGAGAAATGTATAGTAAAAATTGGCATCACATACTCACTCAGTGCTAACCCTGTCAGCAGTTCTGCTCCCAGCTGTTTCATCAAACACATGTCTGGAAGTCTGTTTTTCCATGTGCATTACTTATCTGATACTTTTTGCCATTCTTATTAAACAATTCTCATCATTGTGTCATTTTTCTCGATTTCCATCTCTAGGTGTTTCTTGCTCTGTCATGTTTTTTCTCTTGCAGTAGTGGAGATTAGACATTCCAGGACTGAGCTACATTCCAACCTTATTTAGTTATTCACTTATATATTTGTTTAACTCTTCATCTCTATTTACTTCATGTGTGCTTGTGTGTCAGTATGTGCACCATGTGCATGCAGTACCTATAGAGGGCAGAAGAGGGTGTTGGATCCACTAGAACGAGTAGTTGTGAGCCACCTGATGTAGGTGAGTGGAAGCCAACAAAGGCCCTCTGCAAGAGCAGTGGATATTATTAACTGCTTAACCATCTCTTCAGTCTTTGTTATTACCCTGAAGATTGCCCATAAGGCCTTGTGCTTACTAGGCAAACACACTAAGCTGTATCCTTAACCCTTTACTCATTCTCTTTTGAGACAAGACTGTTTTTCCTTGCCTTCTGTAGCCCAAGCATGCCTTCAGTTGGATTGCCTTGCCTCAGGAGGTGGGTTTTTAGGACTGAACAACCCTAATCTTGGCAATACTTCTCCACTGATTGTCCCCTGGTTCGCTAAGAACTGCTCATTGGTTTCTCTGACTGTAGTGAACGATTCTTGCTTAGGAGCCAGTCATCGCTGCATGTTTCTCAACCCAGCCATCTCCTGAATGATTAACTCATTTCTGGGGCTTATCCCTCAATATATACCTCAAATTGTGTCTTAACTTTATTTGGGGGTATAGCAATTTCTAAGTCCATGCTATTTTATCGAACTTCAAAACATTCAAATTAGGTAGATGAAAGCACACAAAATTTGCAAAATGGACTCCTATTCTATACAGCCAACACAGATGAAACAGGAGTAGAGAACAGGTTGGAAAATGAAGAGTAGAATCTGAGGCATGCTTCCTACATCTTCCCCTTGCTTGGTAGTACAAGTTAGAATGGCTGCTTAGTGTGGGCATTTTAAATTAGAAAACAAATATCCATCTATGCTCAGTCGTGGAATGTCTAATCTCTACTACTGCAAGAGAAAAAACATGACAGAGTGTAAGAAACACCTAGAGATGGGAATGATATCTGTGCACCATGTGCATGCCTTATTTCTGAAGAGGCCAGAAGAGCGCATCAGAGCCCTTGGTACTGGAGCTACCAAGTGGGTGCTGGAAACTGAATCCAGGTCCTCTGGAAGAGTAGCCAATATTCTTAACTACTGACCCATCTTTCCAGCCACTTTGAACATATGTTTTTGTTTTTTAATTTAATTGCTAATTAATTTTCAATTAATAGCTGTTGAGTAAGTGAATGAGAGTTTTTGGCACTGTAAAATAGTTTTGAACCTAGACAACTACTTATTGCTGCTGATTAAAGAAGTTATATGTAATACATTTTGTATAACATATATGCATTGTATAAGTATATATAATTTTCTCATTCCTTCAAAGTTTCAGGAGGAATTACAATGGGAAACTCATAAAAAGGTGCTTCTGGTGTTGGAGAGGGGACTCAGAAGTTAAGAGCTCATGTTGCTCTTGCAGACCATCTGAGCTGGATCTTCAACATCCATGTCTGACAGCTCAGAGTCTCTTTTAACTCCAGCTCTAGAGGATCTGATGCCCTGTTCCATGGGCATCTATACTCACAGCACACACCCATACACATACATATGAAATTAAACATAAAATAAAATCTTTAAAATATTTTTGCAACATGTAAAAATGTATAAATAAATAAATAAGCATTTAATTTATTTAAAGCATTATTTTGTCTTCAGTCAATGTACACAGTAAGAGTTTTCACTATGGTATTTTCTTTTTTTTTTTTTTTTTTTTTTTTTTTCCTTTTTCTTTCTTTCTTTTTTTCCAAGCAAACTGATTCACTTAGCTTGTATTGGATGGAACCAATTCTACACACACTTATTTACACCATTTGCTGTGATCAGATTTTTAAATGTCTTCCTTAGGAAAAGTCATATGACAAAGAACATCTCAGGGTAAAGAATGGAAAACTCTGAGAATTTTCATGCAAGCTTTTTCCTTGTTGATCATCCTCCCCCTTCCTTCTTTCTTACCCACCTGATTGTCTGTTTTCTCTTTCCAGTGGTCCCCTTCTATTTTCATGTCCCGTGCATTGTATTACTCACTTTATTTTCCTTCCCCTCCTTGCTTAAGACCTTTTTCCTCCCCCCATCTCATGGTTTCCTTTCTAGTTTCATTCTCTACACCCCTTACACACATACATGAACATTTAAAAACTGCATTCCAGTGAGGGCATGCAGTTGCTATGTCTTTGTGGGTTACCTTACTTAATGAAATACTTTCCAGATCTATTCATTTTTCTGCAGGTTTATGGTTGAATAATATTCTGTCATATATATTATACATATACATATATACCATTTGTTTTATATATATGTATATATCTCACATTTTCATTATCTATTGATCTGCTGATGGATCACTAGGTTGGTTCTGTTTCTTTCATAATTTTAATACTGCAATAAAAATGTGGCTATGCATGGATTTCTATGATAGGATGCAGAGGGGTTTTTTGGGGGTGAGGGTAGAGGGCATATGCCCAACAGTGGTGTAGCTGTGTCATATAATAGTTCAATTTTTGACTTTTAACAGAAACATCTTTGCTGATTTCCACAGTGGTTGTACCAGTTTACAGTCCCACCATCAGTAAAGAGTGTTCTTTTTTCCCCAGTCCTTACCAGCATTTGTGGTCATTTGTTTTTGTGATAATAGTCACTCTGCCTGGATGATTTCTTCATGTTCTTAGTAGTCAGAGTGATGATTCAAGAAGTTAGTTAATGAAGTTGCTATTTTTCTTATACAATAATGCTTAATACACTAAAAAACTTCATTTTAAAAGGAGGACTAATTATCTTGAGAAATAAAGAATTTTTTAAATAATGTAACTCTACATTTTCATCCGGACATGGCTGCGTTAAAAAATTATCAGAGTTTGAGGACAGATTCTTTGACCTTTGAGTGTTCTGTAATCACTTTCCCCATATTAATAATTCATCATGATTGGCAAGTTGTGAAACTCCTATCTGGAGATGTTTATAGGGATAAGAATTCAATGTTCTTAAGACAACAAATTAAGATATCCAATGTAGGTTGGCAAGCACCATGACATCTGACCCAAACTGGTAATCCCCTCAAAATTTCCAGGTGAGAGTCACAAAGCCCTATTGCATCAGAGTTCACAATGAGGCATACAGTTCAGTGAACTGCCTTACAACAAATGTGCAGAGGACTGTTTCCCACACACAGGGTGCAGCGTTGGACACAATGTGAAGCACTGGACTTATAAGAACTGGCTGGAGGCCAGTTCTACAGAGCTAGTTCCAGGACTGCCAGGGCTACACAAAAAAGCACTGCCTCAAAAAAACTCCACCACCACCACCACTACCACCACCACCACCAACAACACAACCACCACCACCACCACCGACAACAACAAGAGTGGCTGGAGAAAAGCAATTGACCCTGTAAAAGGACTATGTCAAGTGGCTGAGACAGACAGGATGTGCAAATGCTTTAAACAGGAAGGGGCATTATGGACAGGCCAGTCTAATGGAGGCAGTTCCTCAATGCTCAACTGATTCCCTCTCCCTTCCCAGTAATGATTACATTTGTGCCAAGTTGAGAGAAAGTACTCGGCACCGAGAGGGGTGAGTAAGGAGAGAGAGAGAGGTGGCTGCAGGGGTGGGGTGGGTAGAGGGGCTGGGGCGGGAGAGAGAGCATTGGATGAGGGAATGGGAAGAGAAAAAAGCAGTTAAAATAGACAAGAAAGTCAAGGAAGCAAAGCAGACAAGTGCAGACCTGGAAACGCAGGCTTTCAAATTGGGAAATACTTCAATAGCAAATATTACTGTAGCACAAATTCTCGTCTTTACCTCCATAAACTCTAATGTAGTTAATATGCTAAAGAAGAAATGGTTGCCCGGGGAACTGGAAATTGAATCTAGGTAAATTTTATACTATTGAAGCTACATCCTAGGCACTGTCTGTCTGTCTGTCTAGCAACCAAAATATTCTTCTGCATCATTTTTTATCTTAGGTGGTATGTGCCAGAGATCGTACTATCTATCGGTTGAATTGTATTGAGTGAAGCCGTCTCTTCCACTTTAGCAATCAGCGTGAAAAGCGTACATTCACCGAATCTTCCAGCAGAGGGCAGTATAATACACACTGTAGCTTAATCAGACATTGAGAACTGGTGTAGCTCTTTGGAAGCAACTGGCTATTTCCAGATATGTTTGAAGGCAGTAACTTGAGAGTTTCTTGTGGAGGCAAAAAGTTTAAGGAAAAAGACTAGCTACATTTATTCTAGTTATGAATCAGGACAGAAATTATTTTCAATTATCACCTTTTTTCCTTTTGCAGAAAACTGATACTTTGTGTGACACATCCTATAACTTTTAATTGCCTTTTGCAAGTAAATACTGTATGTTCTTCACTCCTTTGTGGAATGGGCTTCAGGGAATACACCCATCCCCCTAAACTTATCAGCTTATTTTGCGAGGTAAATTTGTACCTTCTCATTATTAAAAATTGCAGTAGTACACAACCATTCATCTTACCCTTACTAGTTCATTTATTTGGGATTGAGTGACTGTTGAAAATGAAAATCAAAGGATTATCCTTATGGGTGAAATTCTTTCTCCAAACTCTAATGCCACGATAGTATTTTCTAAAACGTGTTTGCTGCTCATGCAAACCTAAAAACATTCACGATGTACAGAATTTTCTCTTAGCATTTCACCTTTGGTCCCTTCACCTGTTTGGTTACAGTCATTCTCAGTCCATCAGATATTCACCACCTCTCTACCCATAAATACTCAAGCTGGTCCTGCTCCTCTTCCCAGGGCTTGCCTCCCTCACTAATTTTTAATTCAGAAGATGGGAGTAGAGGAAGTAAAAGAGTCCCTATGTCCCTCTCGGTCACAAGCCCTGAGAGAATGCCAGCCTTGTAGTTGGGCAAGAAGGGACGAGGGCCCCAGGCAGTGGGGAGACTTCAGATATTTATGTCAAATAACCAAGATGCCTCTCAGCCATGGCGAGACTGAAACTGGAATTGGAGGAAGCAGTGAATGGAAGAACAATGGACGAAGAGAGATGATAGGAAATGTTTACTGAGCAAAGCTTGCAAAGACAGCCCTTTGGGTAGCTCTCCCGTGTGAGCCTTCAAGCAGTATCACATCCATTGCTGCTATTTTTTGTCTAAGAGGTGAGCATGTGTTGCGTCTATGGTCTCTTTAACTGCAGTGTCTCGGAAGAACTCTCGTTGCTAGTGTCTGGCTGTCTAGTTCACTGTAACACACTCCACCAATATGCCCTTGAAGTTTTAGGCTCTTGCAAGAACTGTAAAAATAGGAAAGACAATTCTCTGTTCTCATGATTTTTCATTCTGCTAGGACTCAAAAGTGAACGGAGAACCACTATAAAGAATTGCATTGCTGGGCATGACGGCAACTTTATTATTTGGCTAATATCTATTAATATTCTAATCCATGTTCCACTATCATACAAATAGAAAAATCACTAAAATGTAAAAAAATAAATAATAATTTCAGGGAGAGAGAGTTAAAAGAGAAGATGGCTATTGCAAGGATGGAAATACAGAGGCTTGTGGGAAGGGCCAATAAGAGCAAAATATATGTGAAAATATCGTAATGAAACCCATTAATTTGTGCACCAACTTTAGAAAGACAAAACAAACAATTTTAGAGAGTGAGCATTGCTGCGGAATATGTCAGCAGAACAGCAGCACTTAGAAGTGAAGACTGTGTTCAGCCACAGGTCAGTCTCGATGTAAGCTGTACTTGTGGAGTGATGAGATGTATCCAGGGATCCCTCTTAAGGGATCCTAACATGGTATGGGCTGGCGTTCATTAGGCCATGCTCAGAAATGTCTAACCTAGCTTAGTCTTCCGATTACTATGCTTTCCCGAACCTATGTTCACAGCAAAAAGCAACAGGGAAGCCTCCTTTTCCTTGTGCTTGGCCTGGAAATGACTTGTACCATAAAGCAGACAGCCTTTCCTTATGATTTAGGCTCACCACATGACAAGGCCACATGTACATCTTTTGTTCCCCGGCCACTGTTTCATAAATGATTAATAACCTGTTTTTACATACAGGCTACTCTGAATAGAAATTCTAATTGGACCACATTTCTGCAGGGCCTTGGGTTTGGACCCATTCTCTCCTTGAGTCAGGAGCCTCCTCCCCATGCCAGGAGCCCCTCTTCTCATCTTTCCCTGATGTAGTTAAGTAACTCAGGTTAGTTTTTTATTAACACATTTGGTGTCTCATATGACTCCTTTTTTTTTTTTTTTTTTTTTTTAACCACTGGAAAGATATGTTATAAATCTCATCGATACAGAAAACAAATCAGTTTAGGTATGCTCAGTACACTTGGCTGTGTTTCCACATATTCTTTTTATTTATTTATTTATTTTTTTTTTCATCTTTTTTTTTTTTACATACTCTTTAAATACAATCAGAAGGCTAAGTTTAGTTTCTAAGGAATCTACAGAAGAAACATGAAGTAGCGAATGCCTGTAACTTACTGGCTTTTTAAAAAAAATCTATGATAAATACGTGGCCTTTCAATGAGTGTGGAAGCCGTGGCTTCATGGCTCCGCGCTGCTCTTTGGCAGTATTGTCTTCACTGAGGTCACATCAGCTTTGCTTTTTAAATATGAGGATCATAGTTTCCATGGTCAAGTGTCTAAGGATCAAGGTGAAGTCTGGGGACTGAACAGTCCCACATTGTCTACTTAGTCTCCCCAAAACATCTTTCTAATAATGTCTTAAGATGTTTATTTCCTAGTTCCCCCAACAACTCACTACCTTTCAAATATGTATGAGGGTAGGAGAAAAAGAAATGGCACAAGTGTGCCAAAATGTGAAAGGTTAAGAGGCTTCCAGATGTGGCAAATATATTAGACTTTATCACTTCTGGATTCTAATGCTTTCTGTGGTTATCAACACATATAGGATGCTCAGGTAGGGCCTTAGAACTCTGACCCCTTCTGTAGTCTCATCTCTACTTCTGTTCCTAGCTCCCTTACTTGCTTCTGGCTCACCGAGGGCTCTATACACATGAAGCTTTCCAGCTTCTGTGGAGATCTCATGATACTCCTCCAGTGGCATTGCTTCCTCATCCCTGGGCTGGCTGACTCCTACTCGTCCTTCAGTTCCTTGTTCCATCCATCAGAAGAGTTTGTCCTTGTCCTCCAATGCGGTTGTTTCTCATGCTTCAGCAGTCACCTCCCTGGATGGCTGGAAGCTTGTTCTACAAAAGCCCATCTCTTCCATCTTAAAATCCCAGGTATGTCCCCGGTGGTGGGCTATATGGGTAGGAGAATGAATGAATAAGGCCTTCACTGAATTGCTTCCTGTGGAATGTGGCTAAGTACATGTTAATATGGAAATGCGTAATAAAGTCACTGCAATGAAAAAGGCAGCATGAAATAGCAACTTACTTGCAGCCTAGTATTTATTTATTCAAAGTTTAGCCAAATGAGGGACAGTGTCCCTAAAGTCTTCACTGGTGAGTTTCAGTTAGGTACTGTAACTGTGGAGTGGGCCAAGCCAGTAGAGAATGAAAAAAACATTTATTATTGGTCTTACAAAAATGGGTCTTTTGTCACTAAACTACTTTGATGTGGTGTCATTTGTCTCAGATACTGTCTTTTTGTTTAATTAAAAGAATATATGTTTATGGGTGTTTAGCCTGCATCTATGTCTGTATATCTTGTGTGTTCAGTGCCCAATGATGCCATAAGAGGACACCTGATACTCTGGAACTGGAGTTACAGACTGTTCTGATGCTGGGAATTGAACCTTGCTTATCTAGGAAGAGAGGCCAGTATTCTTAACTGCTGAGCCCCTTAACTGTCTCTCTAGCCTCAAAAGGCAGCCTCTTTGTTAATTTACTGCAAGGTGTGAAGATACAGGGACATAGATTGTTTTCCACTGGACAACTGAAACAGAACATTTAGTTGCCATAGTTGGAGGAGTGCTACAGTCAGTCATCATTCAGTGGAAGCTGAAGATCTTACATAGTACACTGAGTGTACTGTTCAGCCCTACATAGCAGAATTATTATGTCAAGGTACCAGTGGCACTGTGGCTGAGAAATGCTACTATAATGAAAGGATGTTAGGCTCAAGGACAGATATGTCAGAAATAGTTGCATTTTGGAGCAAATATTTTGGGTTATCCTTAAGACAATATGGCAGGGCTGGAGAGATGGCTCAGCGGTTAAGAGCACTGACTGCTCTTCCAGAGATCGTGAATTCAATTCCCAGCAACCACATGGTGGCTCACAACCATCTATGATATAATCTGATGCCCTCTTCTGGCCTGCCGGTATACATGCAGACTGAGCATTGTATACAGAATATTAAATCTTAAAAAATAAAGACAATATAGCAAATCAAATAAATTATCAAAGTTTGCAATGGTTCTTGGCAATCTCAGAGTCATATTTGTAGCAGGGTCACCTATAACAAATACAGTCTATGATTTTTTTATTTATGGTTTCATTTTGTAACTCACCATCAACTGGCATTTGTATTTTTCAGCTATTTCTAGTTTATGATATTTTGTTCTTTTATAACTTCCTAAAAAGTGTTCTGAAATCTTAAACATCTGAGGGTCCAAATAAATATGTAAATGTATAAAATGAAACATTTCTAATTTAAGAGCTAGGGCTTACTCAAAAAAATAAGCATATAATGAAAATTCCTTGTTAGGTGTGGTGGTACATGTTTGTAACCTAGCATTTGGGAGACAGAGTCAGGGTTTAAGACTCCAAGGCCTACTCAACTATTAAAAACAAGAAAATCCTGAAATTTGTGGGTAAATTAATGGAACTAGAAATGACCATCCTGAGTGAGTTAATCCAGACCCAGAAAGATTCACATGCTATATACTCACTTATAATTGGACACTAGCCCAAAAGGGGTGTCCCATGAAAGCCTTCACTTACCAGAAGATTCGGATAGATGTGGGGAGTTCCTACTGGAACTCTAGGTAAGAAAAGTATGCGAGAATGGGGAAATAGAAGGATCCACAGGGTCCTAGACACCTACAAGAAGAACATCATGATGGATGGATCTGGACCCAGGGATGTCTACTCAAACTGCTATACCAATCAAGGAAAATACATGCAGTAAACATCTCACCCCTAGTCAAGTCTAGCCAATGGACAGGACATTCTCTATAGTTGTGTGGAGAGTGGGAACTGACTCTGACATGAACTCTGGTGCCCCATATTTGACCACTTCCTCTTGGTGGAGAGGGCTGGTGGCACTTAGAGAAAGAAAAGCAGGCTACAAGGAGGAGACTTGATAGGCTGTGACCATATGGTGTGGGAGGAGGTCCCCTCTGATACAGACCTAGGGGAGGAGAATAGGGTGAAAGAGGGAGGGAGAGAGTACTGGGAGGATACAAGTGAGGGGATAACAATTGAGATGTAATCTGAATAAATTAGTTAAATAATTAAAAAAAAGAGTCCGAGGACAACAACCTAAAAGCACAAAAGGAGTTTCAATAGCTAGTCAGACTGGACTCAGAATATGAAATTAACTTCAGTTTTTTTCTTTTTACTTATTCTTCTCTCATGTGATACATCCCTAAAAACAAGTCAAATGAAACAAAAGATTGAAAATGTAATGTTTTAGTGCTAAACATCTTCAGAACTTCTACTACATGTGTCACAGTAAACAGACTGCATTGAGTTATCAATAAACATAAATAAGTGTAATCTATTTCCATTTTAATAATGGCAAGAGGATTTCTAACCTTAGGTTTTTGTTTTATTATGTATGCTGTGTTCTGCATGCAGGCCAGAAGAGGGCACCAGATCTCATTATAGATGCTTGTGAGCTACCATGTGTTTGCTGGGAATTGAACTCAGGACCTTTAGAAGATCAACCAGTGCTGTTAACCTCCGAGCTTTTTCCCCAGCCGTGGCAAGAGGAGTTTTTTTTCAAAGCTTCTAGATTTAAGAAAGTCATTATTGGGCTGGAAAGATGGTTTGGTAGATAAGAGCACTTGTTGCTCACTGGGCACATGCTGAGAAGACAGTCAGAGGCAAGAGATACTAGATTTCCTCTTCAAAAGCACTAAAGATATTTATACAGAGATCTTGTCACTAAAACAAACAAACAAACAAACAAACAAATATATCTAAAACCCTCTAAAGATATTCAATATTAACAATTATAACACTTTCAAACATGTTAAGATCTAGCATCATCTGGGACCCTTATTATATATGAAATGCTACTATTATCTTAGAATATTCATTTAACACCTAAGACAACACAATGATATAAATATCATATTTTCATTTCGCTACTGTAGAACTGAAAATCATATAAAAGGAGAGATAGCCTAATGATGATAAGGATATCTTTATTAAATGACATGACAAAGACCACATGGTAGTATGAGAGGATAAAGGAAGATTGGCGTGTGAAAGGAGACAAAGAGGATGGATGTCTATGGTAGTAGGCATAATTCTAAAGATGAGTTGTCAAGATTTCCCATCCTATTCTCTGGGATTGAGACTACACTGTGATATTACATTCAATATTATGTCACACTGCACAATAAAAGAATTTTACAGATGCAGTTGGTACTTTTAATGAGTTGATTTCCTGTTGACTGAAAGAGAGATCATCAAAGTGAGTACAATCTAACCATATAATCCCATTAAAAGCAGAGCCATGTCTTGGTTCAATGCACTGCTTTTGGCTTTGAAGGTGAAAGTCTCCAAGACCAGAGTTAGCATCTGGGAGCTTCTGCAGATGCCTGCTGCCGGTCAGCAAGAACACAGGTACCTTATTTCTACAGCTCAAGGATGTACATTTTCCCTTGAATTGGAAGTAGACTTTCCTGGGAGTCTCCAGAAAAAAGCAAGACTTTTTGATAATTACTAGCCTTACAAATATGTAAGCAGAGAATCCAGTCCATTTTTTAAACACAGGGTTTCACTGTCTATCCTTGGCTAGACAGAAACTTGTTGTGTAGACCAGGCTGGACTCAAAGAGCTCAGACCCACAGAGCTCTGCCTGTGTCTACCTCCAGAGTACTAGGATTAAAAGTGTGCATCACCACACCCTGTCCTCCAATAAATATTTGCTGGACTTGTAACCTATAAAAATGTGCAATCTTAACTTGATGCTGGTTTATGCCACGAAGCTTGCAACACAGCATGAAGCAATTTAAAATAAAGGTCGAGTTATTTATATTATTTTGGATATATGCCCTTTGTCGGAGGTAGGGTTGGTGAGGATCTTTTCCCAGTCTGTAGGCTGTTGTTTTGTTCTGTTGACAGAGTCCTTTGCCTTACAGAAGCAGTTTCATGAGATTCCATTTATTAATTGTTGATCTTAGAGTCTGAGCTCTTGGTATGCTGTTCAGGAAGTTGTCTCTGGCACCAATGAGTTCAAGTCTCTTCTCCACTTTTTCTCCTAACAGATTTAGTGTGTCTGGTTTTATGTTGAGGTCTTTGATCCACTTGGACTTGAGTTTTGTGCGGGGAGATAAATATGGATCTATTTTCATTTTTCTACATGTAGACATCCAGTTAGACCAGCACCACTTATTGAAGATACTATCTTTTTTCCATTGTATGGATTTGGCTTTTTTGTTGACAAGCAAATGTCCACAGGCGACTGGATTTATTTCTGGGTCTATGATTCTATTATATTGATCAACCAGTCTATTTTTATACCAGTACAATGCCATTTTTATTACTGTTGTTCTATAGTACAGCTTGAGATCGGGGATGGAGATTCCTCCAGAAGATATTTTGTTGTACAGGATTTTGTTGTACAGGTTTTTGGCTATTTTGGGTTTTTTGTTTTTCCCATATGAAGTTGAGAATTGATCTTTCAAGGTCTGTTAAAATTTGTGCAGATATTTTGCTAGGAATTGCATTAAATCTGGAGATTGCTTTTGGTAAGATGGTCATTTTTACTATGTTAATTCGCCTGATCCATGAGCATGGGAGATCTTTCCATTAGAAATTAAACACCACCAAACCACATAACCCAATTAAAGATGGGGTTCTCTGAGGGGGACTTCCTCCCCCTTTATATGCTCATAGGGTATCAAGTCTCTTCTTGGTAGCCTGCTATCCTTCCTCTGAGTGCCCAGGTCTCCCCATCCAGGGGACGTGGTCAAATATGAGGCACCAGAGTATGTGTGAAAGTCATACCCCACTCTCCACTCAACTGTGGAAAATGTCCTGACCATTGGCTAGATCTCAACAGAGGAATATGACATGGTTGAGAAACACTTAAAGAAATGTTCAATGTCCTTGGTGATCAGGGAAATGCAAATCAAAGTGACTTTGAGATTACATATTACATCTATCAGAATGGCTAAAAAACAAACAAACAAACAACAACAACAACAACAACAACAACAAAAACCAACCAAACAAGCACAAAAACCCCTCAATCAACAGCACATGCTGTCAAGGATGTGGAGAAAAGGGAACATTCCTTTATTGCTGGTGGGAGTGTAAATTTATACAAACACTTTGGAAATCAATCTGGTGTTTCCCCCGAAAACTGGGAATAGCGTTACCTCAAGACCCAGCTATACCACTCCTGGGCATATACCCAAAAGATGCTCCACCATACAACAAGGACACTTGTTCAACTATTTTCATAGTATCTTTATTCAAAATAGCCAGAATCTGGAAACAACCTAAATGTCCCTCAACAAAAGAATAGATTAAGAAACTGTGGTACATTTACACAATGGAATACTATTTAGCTATTAAAAACAAGGAAATCTTGAAAATTTCAGGCAAAGGGATGGAACTAAAAACAATCGTCCTGAGTGAGGTAATCCAGACCCAGAAATAGAAGTATGCCATATGCTCACTTATAAGTGGATATTCACCCAACATAGACGTTTTCTGAGAGACTCCCCCCATTGGGGGATCTGGACAGATACTAGAAGCTGAGCTGGCCTCTGGGCAGAACACTGAGAGTTGTAGAGAAGAGTTGGGGGAATGGAAGGACCAGGAAGAGTCAGGAGCTTCACAGGGAGACCATCAAAGCTGGTGGATCTGGACACATGGAGGAGGGTCTGCATAAACTAATGTACCAACCAAGCACAATACATGCAGAGAATCTAGACCCCCTGCTCAGATGTAGCTAATGCACAGCTGACTCTCCAAGGGTGGAGGGGGAGGAGGGGCACTGCAACTGATCCTCTGACATGTACTCTGGTGCCCATGATTTGATCACTTCCCTTTGGCAGGATGGCCTTGTGGGCACACACAGGAAAGCGATGCATGCTATCCTGATGAGACCTAAAATGTTGTGGCCAGACAGTGAAGTAGGAGCCTCCACCTCTCCCCCCTGCCTGCCCCAATCCAGCAGAGATCTAGGGGAAAGGGAATAGGGCAGAAGAGGGAGGGAGGGCGGGGATGGGAAGATAAAAATGAGGGGATAACAATTGGGATGTAATGTATGAATAAATTATAATAAATAAAAGTTTTAAAAGTTATAATAAAAATGAGTTGACTGGGTGCAAAGAAGGAGCTGGAAGGTGAGAAGGACTACAAAGTACATAGTGGTCTAGGCTAAGAGACTTATACTATAAAGTTATAGAAATTTTAAAAAGCCTTGTATGGCTTGAGCATAGAGTGTGTCCATGCATTTGCATATGGGGAGTACATAGCACAGAAGAAGCAGGCATGCAAAAAGTCTAGAGGAAATTGTGAGAGAGAGCAAATGCCAAGACCAAAGCACACTGGAAATCATGTAGAAGCGATGGACTTTATCACAAGCGTGTAGCCATGAAGAGTATTATAGGATGGGCAAATCAAATTTCCTTTTCAGAATGATGCCCTCCAGTATGCAGAATAAAATAAAAAAGTGAACAGTTGGAGAAAGGAAACCTGTTAGGAGGCTAATGTAGTCATGAATTGCAGGCATCTTCAACTGACAGGTTGAACTACCTCCTCACACAGTAGGATCTAAACATTAACTTATCAGAGTATTAAGGTACTAATTTTTCATCATGTAGAGATTAATTATAGGATAAAATAGAGTGAGAAAGACATTTAAAATGGCTAACAGGTTTCTACTCTGGGCAATGAAATGAAGGTACATTTAGCCGAGACAGAAGAAAATTCAAGAGGAGGAACTGGTGAGAGACTGGATGGGTAGAAAAATAGATTCTAATGTGTTCAGAGTTTGATGCTGTAAACGGATGGTACGGATTTCAAATGTAGGACATACAATAATCTAGAACTCATTGGCATTGTGTTAAGCTAAGCTAAACTACAGTGAAAAAAATCCCTGCTCTTTCCACAATAAACTTCAATGGTTTAACATAATAGAATTTAAGGTCACCGTAAGGTGTAATTTCCCTCCACGTGGCCATCCAGAGAACCAGTTCATATTCAAGCTACCTCTAAGACAGTAGGCTTTAAAAAAAAAAAACATGCAATGATTTCATAATATCTGGAAATAATTTTTGTTGTCACAGGTGGCATAGATATTAATGGCACCTATTGCATCCAAGCAAGGAAAGTATGACACACCTCATAATTTAAAAGGAGCTTCCACAATAAAGAACTACTAGGGTCAAAATACCAGTTGTGCAATGGCTGAAAGTCCTTGTCCCTGTACTGGACATCAGTCACTTCACGCTGAAGAGGTAACAATTCCTGTAAGGTCGTTATTTCATCAAAATTGAAATATTCCCTTGTGGACCAAGTAGGGAGACTCACAAGGTGCAGAAAGCTGATGTAACTTCCCAAATCGATAAGGTCTGTCCTCAGTGTTATAGAAGCAGGAACAATTACCTGGGAGGGGTGAGTTTCTACTTAGCCAAGTTGCTGCAAGTTTACAGGGACCCCAGGGATGTATATTTTTAACAGTTAATGCCCATTCTAAGGGAAGCTTTTAAATGATGCAGCTACCTTTGAGTCACCCATGTTGCTGTAGGCAAACCCTTGATGCATGACTCGGTAAGACACCCCATAAACTCCACAAACTTAGTGAACCAACTGACTCACTAAGCTATACATGGATGAAATCAGTTTTTATGTTCTGTAGTCTTATGTCTTATGCAGTTGCCTTATGTGTGGTTGAATAGACATCTCCTCAGGTCTCCCTAGGAATATATGCAACAGAACCTATTTTGGGCCATTTGTTCACATATTGTAAACATCTCTTTTCATGAACTCCTTTCATGTTGTACAGCAGTAGATGTGATAGAGACCTTACAACCTGTGAAATCTTTTATAGAAAGAATTTTCACACTGACATATGGGGATATAGCCAGTGCAAAGGCAAAATAATTACAGTAGATGGCTATCAATCTCTAACATGAAAACATGATTGAATTATAATAAGAGATAATATCATTTAGAGAAAATGTGCCTGTCGTGAGATGAAAAAGAATCAAGTATTTAGGCCTATACTAACTTAACTGACAGCAATAACACTGGGCTTGAAACAGTAAACATATTTTTGTCATACCCCAGTACCCTTTTCCAAGTAGCTCTTGATAAGAAAGATGTAATTAAGGATACACAGTATTAAAGAGAAGAATATTTGAAAACTCAGAAACCAGATGGCAATAATTATGTTGCACATATTTATTTTTTAAAAATTTCTTCTCCCTTTACTGTAAAGATATTTAATTACTTCAAATTCCTTGAAGTGTATTAATATTTTTGAGCCGGTTATTGTGCAAATAGGTGTGGTTGAAATAGTAGGCATAAATAGCTGTCTGTCAATTTGGATATATAAGAAATGTCAATTTATTTTCTATGACATAATTTTTTTAAAATGATTTATTTTATGTATATGAGTACTCTAGCTTATATACACTTGCAAACAGAAAAGAGCATCAGAGTACATTGTAGATGGTTGTGAGTAACTATGTCGTTGCTGGTAATTGAACTCAGGATCTCTGGAAAAGCAGACTTAAGTATACTCTTAACTGCTGAGCCATCTCTCCAGCCCTGCTGATGTACTTTTTCCCTTTAAAATACATATTTTTTTTGTAATTTTTTAATTTGTTTAATCACTTTATAGCCTGGTTGTAGCACCATTCCTCTTTCCCTCCCAGTTCCAACCTCCTTTCCTCTACCCCATTCCATTTCCCTTATTCCTCAGAAAAGGGGAGCCCCCCCTTTCCCATTCCCCACAGCTCATCCAGTCTCATCAGGACCGAGCATCTCCTCTTCCCTTGCAGCCTGAAAGGCAGTCCCACCAGGGGGACATGATCAAAAAGCAACAGAGTCATGTCAGAGACAGCCCCTGCTCCCATTACTAGAAGACCCACATGACGTCTAAGATGCTCATCAGCTACATATGTGTAGGGATCCTAGATCCAGTCCATGCATGGTCCTTGGTTGGGGCTTCAGTTTCAGCAAGCCTCTCTGGTCCCTGGTTAGTTGGCTCTGTTGGTCTTCTTATGGAGCTACTGTCATCCCTAGTTCTTTTTCTCCTCCCCACCCTCCCACCGCTCACTTTTCCATAAGACTCCCTATGCATTATCCAATGTTTGTCTGTGAGTCTCAGTATTGGTTTCAAAATGCTACTGGGTGGAGCCTCTCAGAGGCTCTGCTAGGCTCCTGGCTGCAAGTAAAACAGAGAATTGTTAATAGTTTCAGGGGTTGGCTCCCTCCCATGGGTGCTTTTTGGATTGCGCCAGGCAATGGACATTCCCTCAATCTCTGTTCCATATGCTCTATCTTTATACCTGCACATCTTGTAGGCAGGCCAAACTTAAGAGATGAAGTTTTTGTGGGTGAGTTGGTGTTCCCCTGCCTCTACTAGTCTTGATAGTTATTGTAAGTCTTCTTCATTGTCTGTGGCCCCTGCTAGTAGGAATCTCTGCTAGAGTCTCCTTCATATCTTCCCAGGAGTTTACCCTGACTTAGATCTCCAACTTGTCACAGAGATGCCCCACCCACAGTTTCTCTTTTCTCTACAGGCCTCTGTCTTCCCACCCCTGATCTTCCAAGGTCTGAATTTCACCCTCACATCACTTTGCACACCCTCTCTTACCTTGTTCCCTCTGTTCGATAGCTACCTCTGTCTAACGTATTTCCCCTTATGAGAGAGATTTAAGCTTCTTCTCTTGGATTCATTTTGTTATTTATCTTCTTTGAGTCTATGTATTATAGTATGTTAATCTTGTACTATATGGCTAAAATCCACTTATAAGTGAGTACAAACCATGTGTGTCTTTCTGGGATTGTGTAACCTCACTCAGGATGACATTTTCTAGTTCCATATATTTGCTTGGAGATTTTATGATCTCTTTGTTTTTAATAGCTAAGTAGTATTACATTGTGTAAATGTACCACAGTTTCTTTATCTGTTTTTCTGTTGAGGGTCATTTGGCTTGTTCACAGATTCTGGTTATTACAAATAAAACTGCTACGAACACAGCATGTGAATTTATGTATGGGTTTTCATGTTGATTCCACTGATAAACATTTTGTTTTCGTTTTGTGCACCTTGACCCCTCCCTTAGGGGTAAGGAGCTCCCCCTCTCACAAGCTGCAAAATGGGAGCTCACTCCTAGTATGTGGCACCATACCAAAGTTGCAGTGATAGCTAGCTGTTTAAATTTCCCTTTTCCCTCTTTCCCAAACCACTCGGCGATTTTCTGGGTTTCTGTGTGTGTGTGTGTGTGTGTGTGTGTGTGTGTGTGTGTGTATTTCTGTGTCTCCATTTGTGTACAGTATAACAGTCTTTAATGATAAACTTGAAAACCATAAGTTCCTGAAAGCCTAAGATTTTATTGTTTGGGGTTCAAGAGATTAAATTCAATTCGGAGATGGCAGGCAAGCATCCTAACATTGAACCATATCTCAGCTCTTTAGGGTGGGGAGGCATTTCAGTTTTGAAACTAAAAACTTGTATAGACATTTACCTCTCATTGCCTACATTCTTTGTGGCTGGGTCACACTTCCTTTCTGAGATAGTATGGCCAAAATCTTTGTCACTGCCAAATAGAGGAAACTGATAGGGATAGCCCCAAATAGAAAGTGAATCTTCTGACTTTTGCACAGCATCCTTCTGCATGTGCTTTAAGCTCTCCCACAGCCAGCATTTCTCTTTTGTCCTGAACTTCAGACCACCGCTCCCCATATCAACCCTCCTCCTTGGTTTTGCTCCCTGGTCCCAGCTCCTCTACTTTAGATGCTAGTCAGCTTCGTACTGTAGGATTCTATGTTCATTTGTGCCATGGGAATTTCCATGTTTTAAAGACTGGTATCAGTCATATGAACTGGGATAAAATTTTATTTTCCTTTGTATTACTAGTCTTTAGGAAATAATTGGGCATAGAAGAAGTTCCATAGATGAACAAGAAACTGATATCTGAGTAAAGTTCAGTTGTCCAAATCTGAAGTAGTAAAAACAACTTTCACATAGCACTAGTCTTTTCTTGTTCAGAGATAAGCAATTCTGATAGTAATTATGTGAGTAGGTAACTATTATTATCTTCATTTTACAAAGGGAAGGGGCAAAGGCACAGAAAAGTCCAACCATTCATTCAAGGTCACACAACACCAACGAATGAATCATTGTTTGATCCCAGACAGTTTGCCTCCAGAGTGGTGCCATCAGCCATTAGGCCTTGCTGTCTCTTCCATTGGCTTGCCACTTGAAGCTCACCCATCTAACATGCTTTCAAAAAAAAAAGCACCAAAGGAAGAAAATATGAGAAAATGGATTCTATTTTTCATTCCTTATTATGAAGGATAATTTATTGACTCACTTATTTTAAAGGCATCAGATGGCAAAATGTCAGTTCTTATCACTGTCACCATTAGAATAAGATGCTAACAGCTCCTCTTAGTCAAGCCCAGCCTCATGTGTTACATACCCCTCCATAAAGAGTAAGCAGAGAACTGCAAGGCCAAGGAGGAAGTGTTCTTAGTGATAAGGAATCTACCACGAAGACTGAGGAAGAGGGGGTCAGGTCAATGTCTTTCCTTGGCCTGCTCTTTCCAGAGAAGAGAGTAATCCAGAGTTTTTGTTTAGTTTTCTGGAGCCATCAAACTTATGTACCATGATAATTCTAATGAAAGAGCCATGGCAGTGGCAACTAAACAGCTGTAAAGCAAGCATGTTTTAACTATTCCCACCAAGTTTAAAGGTTTGTTGTTGTTCTTGTTAGTTTTGGTTGTTTGTTTTATTTTTGATTTTTTCAAGGGTTTCCCTGTGTAACTTCGGCTGTCCTGGACTTGCTTCATAGACCAGGCTCTCTCCTTGAACTCATAGAGATCTGCCTGCCTCTGCCTCCCCGAGGGCTGGATTACAGGTATGCGACACCACACCTGTATTAGGTTTGTACAATTGTTTTTGTCTGAGGAATAGATAATCTGAACAGGCTCACTTAGCACTTATAGCGTGGAAAAACTTATTATTGTTAACAATCTTCCTTCGCTATAAACTATGATAATATTCTAACTTGATTTTTATTATAATTTTGATATCTAAATAGATTTCCATATATTCCATATCCAATAAAATTTAACCACAAATTACCACTGAAGCAAGCTCAATCGAAACATTGAGCATAGAAAGAAAACATAAAATATTAGAAGGTCCTTTGGCCCATTTGGACAAGGAACAAACACACATTCGTTTACTCTTTTATTAAAAGTGGTGAGTACCTATTATATACAAGGCAAAATCTGGTATTAACAACATGTATTATAATATGATACTAAATGATGGTTCTAAACAAGACCAGTCCATCAACTCATTTATTTTCTAATGGCTGGTTAAGTGAAATGATGGGTGTTATCCATTAAGGCTCTTAAAACACCCACAACTCTGGTAAATAATATGCACTGTAGTTATAGTTACACTTTGCTTCAAGGCTAATAAGTAATAACACCCCATGTGAGTTGTTTAGAATCGAAACTAGTTACAATTAAGGATGAAGAAGTAGCCAGGTCTAGTGTTCCTTCAGACTATTGGTGAACATTTGACATGGTTATAACTACACCAAGTACCTAGCAGTATGCATCTCAAATTCCTGCATTAAATACAAATGTATCATTAATAATAAATGTAATAAAGAACAACTAATGTGGAAATTTCGTTGAGGAAATAATAGTCCACATTACCTAGATGAGACTTTCCTACCACTTACGAAACTCAAATATTTATCATTTTTGTTTGTGTGCATATTTTACAATATGGGAAACTTGCAACATGGCATCACTTAATTTCTGATGATATTTTGAACTGTGGAAGAATGTTGGCTTTGCTTTATTTTATTTAGGAAATTAAAGCCATAGATAATGGTAAAATTTGACAAATGGAACTAAACACAGGAAGTAATAATTCTTTACTTTTATTTTTTATTTTAAGCTCCTCTACTGTATTACTATAATATCCCATTGTTATGGAATTTCTCAGACATGTCTCCTGTTGAATAAACTTAATCTAAAAACTTTAGGTTTTCAGTGGTTATGGTTCTTCTCTGTACAAGACTCAAGATAATGGTTTTAAGAATTATTGACAGGTAAAAATAATTTCTTTGATTCATACATGAAAATTCCAGATACTTCCTCTCATTAGCTATAATGCTAATGTTTTCCATAAAGTTATAATATGGCAGAGATCTTTAAAATAATTGAAATATATTAGAGAGAGGATAGAGAGGATAATATTTTCATGCTAAACTGAGTGTTGAGTATCCACACATGAAAATAATTCCTTTATTACATAATGAGCTATGTTTTTATTTGCCTATATAGAAGTTTCATTGTTGACAGTAGAAAAGCTCGTACAATGTGGTGGCAACTAACTTTATGGACATGTACAGGCTTATGTAGATCAAGCATTTTTTTCTATCAGCCCTGCCCTTTGTAATCAGAAACTTCTTGTTTGTGGTGTCTTAACTGAAAGGCAAGGAGGCTATAAAAACAAGCTATTGAAAAGAAGAAGAAGAAGAAGAAGAAGAAGAAGAAGAAGAAGAAGAAGAAGAAGAAGAAGAAGAAGAAGAAAAGAGAACATCTTAAAAGCAAAGATCTTGTCTGATTATTCTGTTTGCTTTCTTTATTAAACTTAACTTGGGTGCTTTTGTGCCTCTAAAAGTTTAGAACATATGGAACAGGTAGAAATAGCACAGAAGCAGAAAAAACATGGCTCTTACTTTAACCACATAACCACTGCCACCGGTACTCCGGAGGGGCCCCATGTCTTACAGGAAGGACTTCTCCAAAATACTATTGTTCCTATTCTCATAATTTCAGGCAAAACAATGACATTGCATTTGACAGCCCAGCAGTGGCAAAGCATTCCTCTCCTGTATCCATATACCCCATCTGCTAAATTCAGTCTTTCTTTGAACTGTGAGGTTGGCATGGAAACATTCATCTCTCATCCCTACAGTGTCGTAGAAGTCTTCTGAATCTCTTCTTAGAAAGAGGTAAGGGGTCCTAAGAGCAAGGGAATGGTAGGTAGAAGGGAGACAGTTTCTGGAATTTTTAAACACCACCAAGGCACGGGTCATTCAACTATCTAGGGTGACCAAATATTTAGAATTACAGTCAGCTCACAGAAGTTTGTGGCTGCCCTTGCCAGTTCCCCAAACATGTACTAGTGGGTCATTTCAGTTTGGCCTATTTAATGGAAAGAGGCACTCTTGAGTGACGGGGAGTTAAGTCAAGGATGACTGGAGCTGCCGCCATTGGTGGCAGACGCCAGTTTGGTCATGCTCTCTGATCCCTACCTATACAGCTGGATAAGAAAGTGCATCAATTACATGTGAAAAAGCATGTGCTGCCTCTCCAAAGTCCAGGAGTGCTTGAAAACAGTGGTGTATATAATTCAGAACAATCAACTACGTGCACAGAAGGAGTTTATCATAACATAAAATTAAGAAGTGACAACTTCATCACACAGTTACACTGCTGTTTTCCTTGTTTCCATTTTTTTTTTTGATTTGTTATTTTTGTTTCTTTTTTTTCTCATTTCCACTTTTGACTTTATTTATGGAGGGCTTGGGGAGCGTAAAGAGTTGGTCCGCAGATTAGTCACCCTCAATGATATATATATATTAGAAAAAAAATATGAGCAGCAAGACTCTCCGGAAATAGATTCTGTTTGACGTAGCTAGTCTGTCTTTTCTGTTTTGCCCTCTTTCACAGCAGCCTCTGAAGCTTTCCGCAGTGGAGCTTTCTCCGAGTTGGCATGTCCTTGGCCGGAGTCTGCTGCACCACCATTTTTGTGAGTAGTGTGTTTTTCCAAGTAGTTTAGCATCTCACTGAGGACTGTTTGGAAAGTGCTTAGAGCTGCACATATTGCTGGTGTCCCAAAGCCATGAGTGATCAAACTGTAAATGAGAAGAAGTAGGAAAAAATACGTTAATCATTTGAAATAGAAAAAAATCCCTTTATTTAAACCAGAACATTACATTGAACACTTTCTGTTTATTATGAAAAAACACTGTTCAGTTATTCCCATTGTCCATAATAAGCTTATGATCTATTGAGACAAAGGCTCACTGTTGACAGACTTTATGCTGTCTGAGTATTACGCAAGTCTGAGTAACACGCAAGCTGGTTTTTCATCTCATTAAGAAGTAGCTAAGAAGCTGGGTGTGGTGGCACACAGGCCTTTAATCACAGCACTCGGGAGGCAGAGGCAGGCAGATCATTGTGAGTTCGAGGCCAGCCTGGTCTACAGTGTGACCAAGGCTACACAGAGAAACCCTGTCTTGAAAAACAAAAACAACAAGAACAACAAAAAAAAAGTAGCTCAAAAATGCATCTCTGTATAAATAAGGATCATCTTGCTTTTGAAAGAATGCCATGTGTACATGTGTAGGCATAAATCACCCTTGAGGAAGACAACTCATGATAGTGAGAGAAACTCGTGGAGATGAGGAAGAGGATTGGCAGAAGTCGGGTATAAGGAGTGGACGTGATTCACGTTTGTTAATTCATATGTTAACTTGGTATATGCTGTACCTATGCTATAACATACAAAGCAACACATATATCTATGATATTGTTACAATAAAGATGGGCCATTTTGTATAGCTGAAACGACTCATAAGAGATTCAGGGTGGGTTGAGTGTGCCTGATAGCTGGTTCCTCTGACTTCATTGTTTCTCTCATAGCAATAATGCCTTTCTAGGTATATAACCATCTGCTGGTGGGTTGCATTGATAGCTTCCTTTTCTGTCCTGTTTTGGATAAAAGACCAACCTGTTCAAAGCAGAATACAAGTTAGATATAGGTAATTTCATTGTTTATATAGACTCTGAGTAGTCTCCATTTCTTCTTGAAGGATCTTTACACCACACAGGTGAAGATGCTGCCTTAATGCAAGAGACAAAAGGAGGTGAAAAGAATCTGTTTACGTCTAGGCTCCTAGATATTGAGAAATATTTTATTGTGTGTAAGCTGTTGTCTCTGTTTTGGAAGATAACTGGTAAAAAGTAACAAGTATGCATGGTAAATGCTGCTTTAAACCCAGTATAAGCAGGATTTCCAATTATGGAGATATATCTCATTGAACAAATATATAACTGTAGATTAACAGTCACATTAAGAGGAAAACCACCTACATTGTCCATTCTGTCAAATTTCCCAAGGCTTGACTCTCACAATAATTAAGAAGTCATACATGGCACATGTTATGCCTATCTTATAACATATAGTACCACATTGAGTGCATGTATGTTCTATATCCTATAAGTAAAGCTAATAACCATGTAAAAATATAAGCTATTAAAATTATGATGCCAATAGTAAGTCTTTCATTAGATACTTCCATTTTAGTACGTTATCCGATTTTGGTTACCATTCTTAAGAGATATAACCTTTATCATAAAAAATAATGAGATGTTAAAATAATGCAAACAAGAAATCCAAGTTATCCTATTGACACACCTTAGTGAGAGTATTAATAGGATTGGCCTTATTGGATATCAGTGATATCAGTCCATGAAAGGGTGAGGGCAATGTGCTAGCTAATGTGCTCTGTCAGTTACAGGTATGGATAGCTGGGATACATTCATAAACAAGAGTAAATTTTTGGATGTCTTCATTCTGGTCTAGATATTTCCAGCATCTTCAGACTAGCCCATGTAGTTTATCCCATCCCAGAGCTGATAATTTCATTAGGTAACTCATAATTTAGTCACTAATAATAGTTAAGACTTTAAGGTATTGTTTGCTTCAAAACTGATAGAACAACATACAACCACAGTTCAACCACAAACGTGTTTTCACTGTATTCGCTTATGTTGAATACCAGGAAGGCTTTTTAATTCCATTTCTGCCATGAGACAACTGCAGGCAAATCACGCAATGTGAGATACAACAAGAACTATGGCTGATAAATGGAGCTGTGTAGAGTTATAGGAGAATTAATTATGGTGGCACTCACAAAAGAGGTCCTGTTGGGCTAACCGAAAATAAAATATAAACATTCTGTGTTTACTAGAGTTGAATTTACAGTGTTAAGTTTCACTGTGGGTAAACAGTAAACGTAGCAGCCACTGTCTGAACTGTGCACATGCTACTGGCTTGATTCTCTGTTCCCTGTGTTACCTCACATAGCCTACTTGTAACATTAGTGAGTAGACATGCCTATTTCCCTTTTCTAGGTAAACCAAGGCTTAGAGGATGTGATTAAATGATTTGACTGAGAAGCCAGGTATTCTGTATTGGGTTTTTCTCAGCCTGAAGGTGAAATAAAGCTGCAATGTTTTCATTTTATTGGCTACGTGTATATCTGTGCACCATGTTCCTGCAGTACCTACAGAGGCCGGAGCAGGGCATTGGATCCCTTGGAAGTCAAGTTCCAGAGAGTTTGCTGCAGCCCTGTGAGTTCTAGAGATTGAATCCAGGTCCCTTCCACAAGAAATAACTGCTTTTATCCTCTAAGACATCTCTCCAGTTCCAAATCCCTTTCCCGATAGTGATTGTTGCTCGGTTATCTCTCTCTTTTTTTTCTGAAATAATTTTGCTTTGTTTGTTGTGCTGTTTGGCATGGAAAACTAATTCTTCCTTGTATTCTGTCTAAGAACAGAACTTAATAGTATCAAGTAGAGTCAGGAGTACTTGATAGACTAAAACAGGAGGACTGACTATACATAGTGAATTACTGTCTCCCACAGATACAAATCATATGCAAGCTGGGTAGAAATGAATAAATATTATAATGATCCATATTCTAGTAGGAGTTGTCATCAGACTAAAAGAGATCCTGCAAGCCAGTAGAATTTCCTGGGGATGAGCTTTTTGTGCCCAGAATATGTACCTGGCATTAGCTGTCTGTGAGGTCATCTTTGCGCTCAGTTGAGAATCACATTTTCAAAATCTTCACATTATTTCTAGCCTTAGACATTTAGGGATTTGAGAAAATTACTTGAACTTATAAGAGAACAAAGATCTATTTAAAATACCTGTGTTTTCCCCAAGTCTAAGCTTCACTTTTGGTATTCTTTGTAGGGGTTTCCTTCATTATCAAGAACTTGAGGAACTTGATGTGAGCTGAAGCACTCATAGCTTTATGAACAAGTCCAATGTAAACTCACAATTTTTCACAAAAGCAATGTACTTTAACTGTCTCTTTTCAACATGAAAATCAATATGTGAATTTCATTGATAGCTTAATTTAATATGATCTGTGCATTGGAAAAATGCATGCACACTTCATGAGACAATGCCAGCTGCAAGGGACAGGTGCTTTTCTAGAAGTTTCTAATAACAATTGTGTATTCAGATAATTAAAGTGAAACCAGGTCAGTTTAAAGTTTCTCATGACATTATATGTCATTACAGAATGATGGAGAAAGACACTGATCCCGCCATGTTACTCTGTTGATCCTACTCATCCCAGCATACAATGAGTCGGGTATCCTTCACAGAGGCACAGCAGTGTAAACTATAGAAACAAAGAAAAATGTAATGCTCTAAGGAGGAATCTCAGTTCTAGAATGACTACGATCATATATGTTGACATTTTGAATATGACACCAGAAGCAACTAAAGAGCAACTAAAGCAAAAGTAAGTTGAGCTGTAGCAAACAGCCTTTGGCACAGCCAAGGAAACAGGAAAATGGAAAGGTTTACCATGCCATGGTAGAAACTATTACCAAATCATGAATTTGATGTGGCATTAATATCCAAAACATGTATGAAATCCATACAGCTCAATCATGACATGCAAGAAGCCATATTACAAAAGGCAAAGGGTCAAAAAACAAGTATTTTCCCCAAAGATAACAGGACAGTGGTGGATAGATTTGTGAAAAGATGATTAACTCCATTAATGGTGATGGAGACAGCATCAATGGTTAAGAGAACTTGTTGCTCTTTAGAGCATCTGAGAGTGGATTGTACCATCCATTCTAAGTAGCACACAACCTTTGATGACATCAGTTCCTGGGGACCCAATGTATTTTTCTGGCTTCTCTGGGTACCTGCATACATGTGCACACATACACACACACACACACACACACACACACACACACACACACACACACAAATAAAATAAAAGTAGAGAAAACCCTTTAAAGCCATAATTAATCATCAGAGGTATGAATATTAAACTGTCAAAAAATATTACCACACATCAGCTAGCCTGCAGAAGCCAGAAGTGTTTGACCCTTGGACCTGGAGTTATAGGAGGTTTTAAGCCACCCAACATGGGTGTGAGTGTTGCGAACTGAACTCTGCTCTTCTGCAAAAGCAGTGTGAGCTTTAAACTGCTGAGCCATCTCTCAAGCCCTTAGGTATGGATAATTTAATTAACAGAAGGTTAAATGCTTCTTGGTTTCATTTGGGATTCTCTGGTCTCTGGAGTAATAGTAGTCAGTTTAACACTATGTTCTAACAACAAGGATGAACAGCAACACAGAAATAGATACAGTACTGGGGGCAGACAACACAAGCGGATGACGGATTAAATAGTAATTAAGATACTTCATTTTCTTTTCAAAGAGCTTAATCTTTAAAAGAGGCAATAATATAATTAATGGTGTTCAGTCTTAGTGTTAGACTAGGAAATCTTATTCTGGATAAAGAGTTGCAGGTAGCTAGCTGGTGATGGTGCATACCTTTAATCCTGGCACTTGAGAAGCAGCGGCAGGTAGATCTCTGTGAATTTGAGGCCAGCCAAGTCTACAATTTCTGTCTTATAGCTTCAGGGCAGTGAGACCACAAAGTGAGACCCTTTGTTGAAAACCCCAAACAAAAATTATTATTACAGGAATTTTATTATAAAACTTTTTCATGTAAATTAATAACCCATATTTTCTGAAACATATCCCTTCTTAACTGTTAATTCGAGAATATTTCTTTTCTTTCTTTCTCTCTTCGTTTTTGGTGTGTGTGTGTGTGTGTGTGTGTGTGTGTGTGTGTTTGTTTGAGACAAGGTTTCTCTGTGTAAAAACTCTGGATGTCTGGGAACTTACTCTGTAGACCAGGTTGGCTTGGAATTCACAGAGATCCATCTGCTTCTCCCTCCCTAGTGCTGGGAGTAAAGGCATGTGCCACCATAGCTAGTTTGTACCTTTCTATCTTCATGATATCTCAAAGCCCTTCTATTTCCTTTTCTCCACAACACATGCCTGCAATCAATCCCTCCCTTCCTTCTTTCCTTTTTTGTTTTTGTTTTGTTGTTGTTATTGTTGTTTGTTTTTTTGTTTTTTTGTTTTTTTTGAGACAGAGTTTCTCTGTGTAGGCCTGGATGTCCTAGAACTTACTCTGTAAGATAAGCTGACTTGACCTCACAGAGATTTGCCTGCTTCTTGTGGCATGTGCCGCCATGCCCAGAAGAAATTCCTATAAATCTGTGTTTTAAGTTTTAAGTTTGTTTCATGTGTGTGTTTGCCTATATGTATGTCTGGGCACCACTTTCATGCCTAATGCCCACAAAGGCCAGAACAGAGTCTCAGACCTCCAGAAGTGGAGTTATAGATGGTTGTGAGCTGCCATGTGGGTGCTGGGAGTCTAATCCAAGTCCTCTGAGAGAACAGCCAGGGCTCTTAACCACTAAGCCATCCTCTCTAGCCTCATTATTATAATAATGATTTTGTTAAATCAGTGAATTTACGAGTCAGATTTTATATGAAATAGTACTTGCTTTTGTAGGAAACATTTGTGTAACTACTCCAGTCACTCACAAGCTTTTCTCATACTCACTTTCTCAATTGCTACCATCCTCTCCTGGCAAATTGATGCTCTAATTTCTGTTGCTATAGTTTTTCCTTTTCCTCTGAAAGCCATGTAAATTGCACCATGGCATCCATGGACCTCCGTGGCTGGCTGCATTCTCCCACCTAACCACTCTGAGGCTCATCTATGTTGTTCGATTTCCCAGTAGATTTTTTTTTTTTATCATTGAAAAGTATTCCATTGAGTGGATTTGTCATATTTTCCATTGCAGTCTACTCAACTCAAGTTTTCTTAGCTATGTTATTTTAAAAACACATAAAAATGCAAATTCTAACATATGAGAGATCCAGTTTCTGATCAGCATTGCCAGATACATGATTAGTTAAAATGTAGACATAACAGCTGAAGTGTGTCTTAGTTTCATGGGCAGGTTGAAATGTGGTAACTGTACTTCCTTTAAAACTGTAACAAGTGCAGTGTTGATTCAATTTACCATGTGACTTTCAAAACACATGTGACAAAAATCTCTCAAAATGCTATATCATGAACTGGTCAGAAAAGCAATCACAACGACAGTAAAGTGGGGTACATTTTGTAGCTAATTGGACAGTGATGTCCAATGTGAGTTCAATTGCTAGGCTTGACTAAGCCACAGTGAAGTGTTTCAAGGCTCTCATTAACCCCAACCCTCTCGACCTATTAATTAGTAGTGAGACTGAAAGCATTTTGGAGTTTTCACTTAGAAGTTGGTAATAAAATAGAGAAAAGGGTTCATATAATTAAAGTTCTCAAATGTCTTAATGTGGTAGAAAGTCTAATTGGTGGGCAAAAGTCAATTTTTATGAAATTTAAGAAAGATTAAGGAAATCATGTCTACTTAAGTAAAAAAGCAAATGAGCGGTGCAGGATACTAAGAGAGGGGTCTGACTCAAGAGTAGTTCATACAAGGAAAGATTTAAAAATATCTGGAAATTTAGTCTCCAGATCAAGAGTTCAAATTAGAAGTTTGGACAGCTCTGACACAGTGTACTTGCTAGCATATACAAGGCTCTGAGTTCAATCTCAGAAAAACAAGAAAACAGAAAGAATTATTGTCTGGTGGGACTAGCAGCTCCATCTACCCAGAAGCAGATTCTCAATCATTTTCTCTCTAATGGGATACAGACCATTTGCTTTCATTTTCCTATTACTAATTTCACAGTGAGGAGGAGAAAAGCCCTGACAGCCAACAGAGAGCTATGCAGTTCCCTGCTAAGAAAACACGGACAGTCGTAGTTTATGGTACCTGATCTTAAGGAAATTGTAACATATTTAACAGCCATCATCTTAATTTCATTCATTGTTTTAAAAACTCCTAGTTTGCTAGACTTTGCAATAAATATTCTCCAGAGCGTCATTCTGCAGCCTAACAAACCTCTTCCTGTTGAATCAACCAAGGAAAGTGGGACTTTGCTGGACTCACACGTAAAGCTCCATTTCTACTTTGCCCTGAGGATTGATTAAGCTACCCCCAACCTCAGTTTCCACATTTCAGAGATTGGAAGGACAAGAGAGAATAACATAAGTATGGGGTGGATTGCACATGTTCTGCCCATGGATATGACATATTTTTGTTCTTTACAAATTTTTACCTGGAGCCAGGGGTGTAGACTAGTGTATCAATCAATCAGTCAGTCAACCATTCAATCATTAATCAGTCAAGTAGTTATTTACATGCCATCATCGACTTGGTGAATGGGATTGACCTGATTAAGTTCTGATAGAATCTGTAACATTTTTTAGTTAGTAATTTATATTTTCAGACATTTTACTATTTATCATGGCTGGCCTTGAACTCACAAAGCTCCTCCTGCCTCCGCCTCCCCAGTGTAAGGATTAAAACCCAGCATACCTCTAGTAGGACCTTTATCATTTTCAAGGGAAATGTATTGAAACATTGTAATCATTATCAGTTGTCTTATTTAGTTTTTGGTACTGGGGCTATTTAAGGCCCAGAGTCCCTTCAGCGTCATTATATAACTAAAGCTGACCTAGAACTCTGGATTTTCCTGACCCTACTTATCAAGTTCTGGAATTACAGCAATGTGCCACTGTTTCTAATAATGAAGAAACTGAGACTCAGAAACAAAAGAAAAGACAGACCTTTGTGTGGAACAGAAAGGTTTGAGACAATAAATTATAGCTTTGCTAATAGGATGATAGTTACAATCCAGATTATGGCAGACACTGCCTGCATTTACAAAGTACTTGGCATTAATTCAAAAGATCTAGCAAGAAACTGCTATATAATAATTTTTTTTTGATTTTCTTCATACTTTGTGTATTGATTAGTTTTTTCTTTTCAACTTGGCACAAGTTAAACTCATCTGGGAAGAAAAAATTTAATCAAGAAAAGGCCCCCATCCCTTTGCCTGTAGGCAAGTCTGTAGGGCATTTTCTTGATTGACTGTTGATGTATGTTGGAGGGCCCAGTCTATGTGGGTGGTGTACCTCTTTGACTGGTTGTCCTGGGTACTATAAAAACTCAGATGCTGAGACTCATAGCCAAGCATTAGGTGGAACTCTGGGAGTCGTGGAAGAGTAGGAAAGGGGAGGGGGGACAAGAACCCCACAAGATGACCAACAGAGTCAACTAACCTAGACTCATAGGGGCTTACAGAGATGGAAGCACCAAATAAAGAGCATGCATGGCCTGGAACTAATCTCCCTACACATATGTAACCAATGGGCAGATTGATCTTCATGTGGGTCCTCTAGTAAGTTGAATAGGTGCTATCTAATGACATGGACTTGCCTGGCCACAATGGATGAGGATGAGCTCAGTCCTGATGCAACTTTGATATGCTAGGGTGGGTTGTTGATGTTTGGGGGGGTCTCCCCTTTTACAAAAAGAAGGTAGAAGGGATAGCACAAAGAGGGTGGGAGGGAAAGAACAGGAGGAGAGGAGGGAGGGGGGCTATAATTGGCATGTAAAATGAATATGTAAAGTAAAAATAATTTAAAAAAAAAAGAACAACCATAACAACAATAAAAATAAAATAAAAACCAAGCTGAGCTAGCTACCGAGAGACAGCTGGAAAACAGCATTGCTCCATAGTCTCTGTTTCAGTTCCTGCCTTTGGGTCCCTTCTCTAACTTCATGCCTTGGTTTCCCTTCATGATAAACTGTAACCTGTAAGCCCTTCCCACAAAACTTGCTTTTTGTTCATGATATTTTATCACATCCATAGAAAAGTGACTAAGACATTGTATAATTCTCAGTTAAACAGTTTTTTTTTTTTAAACTTGTGCTCAAAGCCTTACCCATATTTATTTTTGAACTATCAAAACCATCAGTGCTTAGTCAAACTGCGCACAAATCTGGGTAACAGGGTGGACATATATCAGAAGAACTGAAGCTAATTTATTTTTCTGAATCTTAGTAAGTATCGATCACATTCTGCTAGTTTATGCTAGGTAAATGTTACCAAGCTATTTCTTCATTGGCCTAACTGCCCTTCACAAATACTTGATCTGTGCCTGGATTGTCTAGGCATCCTTGAAATGTCCTCTGACCCATTTTTGTCTTGAAAAAAGTTGGGTCTGGTACCCAGAACTTTACACATGCTGAGCAAATATTAATTTAGAATGTATTGAAAATAAAGCAAAAGTTACTCTACTATTTTCTGCTGGAGACTGGGTCACAGAGTTGTGGCTACCAACCACAGATGGCTTTTTCCAGCTTTAATTTTTTTCAGGGTGCAAAATTGCTGAAAATAATCAATACTGCTAGCCTACACACAAGAAGTCTGAACCAAGAGATAAAAGGCAATCCTCATTTTGATAGATTACAGCTAATTTACTTTTATATAAAATTTTAACTTTTTCTTTTTGGCTGCACTGGGCATTGAACTGAAACCATTGCAATGCCAACCAAGCACATAGCTGACCAGAAGCTATATCCTCACCTCCAAATTTCTATTTAGACAATGTTTGAATGCGCAGTTCTTGTGCCCCACATTCTATGGGTTGTATGAGAAGATTGATGTAAGGTGTGGGTTGTTATTACTACGGTTTTGTTACATTATCTTGCATCATTCTTGAGTGTTTTCTTTCACACCTTTTGCCACCTATTGCTGCACTCATGTGCTTCTTGTGTTGACCTCAATTCTTCTCTTCTGCTTCTGGGAGACATACAAGGGCCAAGACACCAGCTTTCTATTTTCCCTCCTACTTTCTCACTGAAGAACAAGATTGAAATATAGTCTGGGTCTCTGTGAGTGTTTTTGCCTTTACAGCATTAGCGAAGTTCACCAGAAAAGCACATTTTTGCTGTCATGGGGACAACAACGAGCACGTGTGTCTAGGGAGTAGACTCCAGGAGACACCTGCAAAGGGTTCTGGGTCTTCTCTGCAAACTGTTAGCATTGCTTAGGACCATGTAGATGAGGTATCTCCTAACAACTTTTAAGTACAGACTAGGGCAAGAGAGCCTTACCCTGAGGAAAGAACTGGGGGCGTATTTTTGCTATAATTGGAAGGATATGTGCATTTCATAGCCTGAAAATGGAAACAGAAGAAAAGGAAAAGCTGCTGCTGCTGTTTATTTCCCCCATACATTATCTTATCTTATGGCCTCAAGTGCTTTTTAAATAGAATTTAATTAAGGTGCATAATGAAAGTATTTGACTCCCTGGGGGCCGGTGCTGAGGAGCCACCCAAATCTGCTCATTAGAGTAGCCTTGGAAGCACTCACAAATATTCCATGATTTCCTAAGCTCTTCTCCCTACCCCCAACCACAAACACATAGAAAAAATTGCCTCACCAGCTTATTTCACTTTGCGGATCTTACCCTGGAGATCCTGACTTAATTGCTTTAGGATGAGATCCAAAGGATCGGTATTTAAAAAACTATTCCCATACAGCTGAGATGCAGGCAGGGAAGTGGGCATATCTCCCTGGGGCCAGAGTAGACTCTGATATATCTGCCTGGCTGTCTCCTGCACTTCCTCAACTGCAGCTGCAAAGCTTCAATTCCAGAGGACATTGGTATAATGAGATACAAGAAGTTTCTGTGGCTGAGCTTTATGAACATGGAGCTAGGCAACAGTTCACCTCCAGAACGGTTCAGGGAGCCAACGATTGGTTATTGTACATTGCAACCATTCAGTACGGCACAGCAGTCAAATGTCCATCAGCCAAATCATTCAGCCAGGAAACTCTTTCAAGGGCCTTCCTATGAGAACGGCAGTCTGAAATTTCAGTTTGGAGGCATGAGGCGCTAACATCCTTGGTAGGACAAGTTGGGAGATGAATGTCTCTCTGTCGCTATAAGGCCACACTTCGGTGATCATCTCAGCCTCTTTGAGATCCCAGAGGGACATGGTCTTTGTGATCCAAGTTTATTTTAATCTAATTTATTAATAAAGTTGACTAAGAATAAAAAAAAAAAAAACATTGTGTGCATAACGAGAGATGCAAGTCAGTCCAGTCTCATCATGTTCTGAAGGTGATAACACTTTGACATCTGCATGAACTTTATGTTTTGGAAAAATGTTCTGGAGGCTGAAAAAATTAGCAATTTCCTGCAATTTATCAGCCTAGAGGGCATCATATTTTCATTCTGGAGAAGAGGTGAGATAACTTTAAACTTAGAATACGAGCCTTTAAAAAGTGAATGTTACTGAATTCCTAACTCTTTTAAAACAACCACATTGATGCATATTGCATGGTGCATGCAGGAGGGGGTTTGTGGAGGCCATAGGGGGACTTCCAGTGTCCCCCCTATATTCCGTTTTGCCTTATTTCTTTAAGACAGGACCTCTCACAGAACTAGAAGGTCTTCATTTCAGTTAAGCTGTCTGGCCAGTGAGTTTCCAGGATCCATCTGTTTCCACACCACAGGACTGTGATCACAGGCACATGTACCATGTCTTCCCAGCTTTATATGTGGGTGATGGGGATTTGAACAGAGATCTTCATACTTGCCCAGCAGGAACTCTTACTCACTGAGCCATTTCCTCACCCCTCTAAAGATTCTTCAGCAAATACGTCACCTGGTCCAGACTTTTTTGCTTGATAAAAATTCAGTCTCTTGAATTTTCTGTAGCCATGAACTTTCTTCTAAAACCAGGTTTTGCAAGAATGCTGTTAGGTAGGCTTAGCTGGAGTCCCCTGACCCTGATGTTTCCCCCTAGCAACCTTGCCTCCCGTGCTGCGCTTGCAATAAATTACCACTGGTCCATGCCATGTTTAGGCAAAGACCCACTAACTGCTGCAGAGACATCTTGGCTCTGGTTCTGCCACACTTTACCTGTAAGAGCTGGCCAGTGTTTGGTTAAGTGTCATACAGCTTTTATGGAACAATAAATACTGACAATAAATTTACTCTCTTAATTTCCTACTCAACTCTAAGGAAATGTAAACCATTTAATGTAGATTAATTAAAGAAGGACATCAGGACTGTTTATGTTTAAATTTACATTTGTGCTAGTAAACCCTTTACAAGGGATGCTTCTTTCAATTATAACACAAGTGCAGTCCTTACAGGCTTCTTTCTTTTTGCATTTGGATGGGACCCTTGTTTTAGGAGTTTAAAGTTAAATGGCAACCTTATACATAAGTTGACTAGGGAAACAAGATTCTTTCTTCACGTTTCAGACTGATGATTCCTGGTATTCTTTCAAAAGTATTGCAGAGACAAGAAGAACATTTCCTCCCACACAATTAATTAAATAATTATATGTGTGCACAAATGCTTAAGTGCACACGCCACAGCACCCGTGTGGAAGTCAGTAGACAGTTTTGTGAAGCCAGTGTCTCCTTCCAGCATGTAGACTCTGGGGATGGGACTCAGCTCTTCAGGCTCGGTGACACGTCCTTTTCCCCACTGAGGCCCCTCGAAGGTCCAAGAACTCTTTAATGAACGCTTGAGAATTTTGTCTCTTACGTGCTAAGGTTAGCTGTAGACTTTATGATGTTTTGGTTTTAGATTAAAGATTTAATCCAAATCGTAATGTCTCTTACTAAAAACAATGCGTTAGCAAGTTGAGTGAAACAAACTGTGTTGTTACTGATTATCTTCCCAGCCATGATCCTATCACAAGATAGTAAGAAAACAAACAAAACAGCAATAGTGAACTGCATACTAATGGCTCTTAGGATGAGAGTAAATATGCTCACACTAGGTGTGGAACTGTTTTCTGGATATGTAGACATGGACAGGATGTCTAGAGCACCCTAATGCAGTTACCTGGAATGCCTGCCACATGCAGAACACCAAATGAGAGTGAATCACATGAGGAGAGGAAGCTGAGGACATGAGAGTTGGCTGCCTTTAGAAACTGGAAACGCTGGAGAGTGGGGACTGACTTTCACACGAACTCAGGTGCACCATATTTGACCACGTCCCCTTGATGGGAGACCTAGTGGCACTCAGAGGAAGGATTACAGGCTACCAAGAAGAGACTTGATACCCTATGAGCATATACAGGGGGAGGAGGTCGCCCCCATTCACAGTCATAAGGGAAGGGAGTAGGGGGTTAGTGGGACAGAGGGAGGAATGGGAGGATATAAGGGATGGGATAACAATTGAGATGTAATATGAATGAATTAATAAAAAAAGATATTAAAAAATAGAATAAATGTAGGGGTAAGTGTTATGGCTAGGGTAGTTTTAGGGTCCACGTTAAAGTTAGACCAAGTATGATAGGGTATTAGGGTAGTGCTAGGGTTTTGAATAGGTTAGTTCTGGTTTGGAGTCAAGCTTAGATTTTAAGTTAGAGTTAAGGTTATGTTACCATTAGTGTTAAATTAAGGTCCAACTTAGGAAGAGGTGCAATGTTAGGATTAGGGTTTATGTTAAATTTAGGGTTATCAGTAAGAGTGGCCAAGATTAAGAAAACAATTGACCACAAATGCTGGTGAGCATGCAGTAGATGTATCACATGACACATCTACCATTCCTTGCCATACATAAAATAACTCCAAATATGCTTGTTTATGCGTATTTACTGGTGCTCTATTTATAGTATTTAGGGATTAGAAGTGACCAAGCTGTTTATCAACTGATGAATGGACAGTGAAAATATGATACATATATGTTATTGGATGTTATTCAGCATAAAGAAACATAAAATCATGATTTGATGTCAGGAGCCATAGGACCTTGCCTGACCTGCCCCAGTGGCTGAGAGGCCCTGCTGGCTAAAAGCCACAGCTGTCTGCATACTTGAGATAATTATTCTGCCTGGCAACCACAAAGATCCAGCATGACCTTGAGAAAGAGAACATTCGGTGTATCAAGACTTCTGTATAATCGCCCCACTCCACACCTGCTGTCCTTGGGCCTGGCCCAGAAAATTTTGTAACTTTCCACTGCATTCCTTCCCACCCCCCACCCTTTCAAAAGCTTACTATATATAAAACTAGACTTGAATGGAATTAGAAACTATAAACCCACAAAGACAAATGTAATGTGTTCTCTGTTATTTGTAGATTCTAGCTCAAAATCTTCATATGTAAATAACCTGGAAGCACCACAGAAATCAGGAAAGTAGAAAGAAAATGTGTTTGAGGATCTAGACATGAGCATAGTAGGACACAAGTTTTATGAAAGTAGAAATCAGTAAACCGTGTGGAGCTTTAACTGAGGAAGGATAAGGGGGAAATACATAAGGATAACAAGGGAGAAGGGATAAACAACACTAAGGATTTTTGAAAAATTAATACAGAAACACTTTGTTTACTTAAAATACATATATGTGTGTGTACAAATAAAAAAAAAAGAAACTGGAAACACGATGAAATGGACTGCATGAAGCCCTCGAGGAGACAGATGTTAGAGAGAGAATCCTATCAATGTGAGGAAGACATTTCTAACAGGCTTGTTAGAGATAGAAGCACTGCCCGTCATTACGAGGTTTCAAGACTGCAAGAGGTGACAGCTTCCCAGTGATGCTAGGGAAGAGACATGAATGTGGAAGAACGGTCAGAAATGTAGGGAAGGGGGCCTCCCAACACTGGGAACCAACCAGAAAATGGCAGTCATCAGCAAGTGTGCTTATATATTTCCTAGTTCCGAAGAGTAACAGGAGTGGTACAACAGTCCATTTCTAAAGACTGGGAGATGTTGGTTGACTTATACTGGAGAGTTAAGCAGGTCTATCACTTCCATTCTCCAGCCTGTGGCCCTGGAGTGAAGCTGGGCAAGAAATATCTAAGACCCAAGTGAAATTTGGTCATAATAACATTACTATGGGTTAGGGACAACACATAGAAAGATGAAAGCCTTTTTTCGTTTGCCTCAGGTAATTATCAATATTGTGTGTGCTCTTTGTCTTTCTATGTTTTTGTTTTGATTGATTTTCTTTTTGAGGCAGTGTCTTGTTACATTGCCCTGGCTCACCTGGTACTCTCTATATAGCCTAGACTGGCCTCGAACACATGGCTACCCTTCCACTTCAGCCTCTCAAGAGCTGGCATTATAGCCTAGAGCCATTGCATCACTGTTTACATGTATTATTAATTTACAAGTTCCTAAAGAATGTGTTGACCCTTCATCTTTACATTATTATCCATTGGCACAGTGAGACAAAAGAGAAAGCTAACATTTTAGTCTTCCGAGGTTTGTGCTGAACAAGAATCATTCTCGGTTTTTTTTTTTTTTTTTTTTTTGACAGGTTGTCCTCTCTGAGTTGAGCGTTAATGGTATTCTACCTTCTCATTTTTATGGACACATGTGCTCCTGTGACCTCATACTCAAGGGGATTATGAGAATACGAGACACAGAGAATGGACACATTGTTACAATATCTTTGAGTCTCCAAGAAGGACTTGTTAAGAGCTCAGGAAACTACGGCTGTGGTACTGACTTGAGTTGTCTGCCCTCTCTTCGAAGCCTTATACCATCTTGCACTAATTGACATCACCAGGTCTGGAAATAGTGAAATCATGGGAGCAGTCTGAAGATTTCAATCAAATCCTTTCCTCCTTCTGCTGGTGTTGTGGTGTCTGCTGTGTTCTCTATGACAATCCTCACTGCAGATGGTACTCAGAAAGTGATAAATGATGAATAATCCTGTCTCCTGTCATTTTCGTAGAAACAAGCATCTCCCCAGGCTGTGGCTCCAAAGAGCGGTCACTGCTATCGTCACAGCTTTCCAGAGCACAGTGAGATGTCCTCTGCAGTAAAAACTAGAGAAAGTTATCTATCTGTACTTTACAGGGCCGGATCACTCGCCATCTTTGTCTAGACACATTCAGTCTGCTGAAAGTAAGTCACGACTCAAGGTACCGAGTCCATAATCCTATGAAGTCTAATGTCAAGTGCTCACCACTGTGAAGACTTTGATTAAACAAAAGAGTAACACAGATGGATGCTACTAACTAGAGAATCCTCCATGCCTATCCAATCATGTTCTTCCCTCCTTTCTGAGACAGTAGTCAGCAAAAATCGGAAAGACTCTGCCTCTGCCAATTGCCTGCATGAACTGCAATGCAGGCTAGAGATTTCTTTTTCTTTCTCTTGTGCCTGTTTCCATTTCAATTACTTGCCACGGTCAGCAAAAAGCAACAAAAGAGACACGCTCTTGTCCAATGAATTTTTACCCAGATTATTAGTAAAATCATACATGAAGAACCTTTTCAATATATTACTGTCCAGAACACAACTTCACACAATCTTTTACTGCCTCTTCTGAAAAATGTATTTGTGGGCCAGAAATGTGGTTTGGCAGGTAAAGCTCTTTCTGCTAAGCCTGATTTCCATCCTGAGGAGCCAAATGATAGAAGGAGAGAAATGATTGCAGCAAGCTGTCCTCTGACCTCTATACATGTGATTGCATGCACACATACACGTGTACATGCATAATAAATAAAATATAACATAAAGATTTTAAAAATGCATCAGAATCATATTTCATTCAATGGATGAAAAAGGTGTTGAAATCCTAGGAACATCTTATGACTATGTTTCTCAAACCTAGCTATCAGAATTTGAAAATAATACAAATCCCAGAGTCCCATTTTTTTTTTTTTTACACATTGACTCTAATCTTTGAGGTTTTAAAAAGAGCTTCAGTTTCCTGGTAAGTGAAGGCTTTTGTGGGACATGCCCCTTGGGCTAGTATGCAGATATAAGTGAGTATATACCATTTGACTCTTTCTGCTTCTGGGTTAACTCATTCATCATGATCATTTCTAGCTCAATCCATTTATCCACAAATTTTGGGAATTCCTTGTTTTTAATAGCTGAGTAGTATTCCATAGTGTATATGTACCACAGTTTCTTTATCCACTCTTCTACTGAGGACACTTAGGCTGTTTCCATGTTCTGGCTATTATGAATAAGGCTGCTATGAACATGGTTGAGCAAATTTTCTTGTTGTGTGCTGCCTCACATTTGACCATGTGCCCTGGAGGGGGAGACCTGGTGGCACTCAGAGGAAGGACAGCAAGTAGCCAAGAAGAGACTTGATACCCTATGAGAATATATAGGGGGACGTAATCCCCCTCAGGAACAGTCATAGGGGAGGGGAATAATGGGAAAATGGGGGGGGGGGAATGGGAGGATACAAGGGATGGGATAAACATTGAGATGTAACAAGAATAAATTAATAAAAATTAAAAAAAAAAAGAGCTTCAATGGTAATTTTGCTATGAGGGTACATTTAATGACCACAACTTATAAACTATATAGTCTTCTCAAGGCTGGTCAGTGAGCCAACACTTGCTAACCTCTTGTTAAAATATGGTATTGTTGCCTCTGAAAATACATGCAAAGTGAAACAGTGCATAAATTTAAATCCTACTGAAGCTGCCTCAGGAGCCTTCAATCTGGGTTGTAGCTGCAAATGACAGCTGTGTTTAAGATGATATAATTTTGACATGGGAAAGAACGAAGCTGCATACTTTAAATTATTTATAGAAATTAGTACAGAATGGATGAAGATCTAAATATAAGATCTAAAACTGTAAACCTCTCAGAAGAAAACATAGGAGGAAACTTCAAGACATTGGATTTAGCAAGTATTCTCTGATGTAATGCAGAGAGCACAGACCATCATTGTAACAATCTGCAAATTAATCTATGCCAAATTTTAAATATTTTGATTCAAAGACACACATTCAACAGAAAGAAAAGATGACCTTTGGACTATAAGAATTCGAAAACTTTGTGTCTAATATTTAACATAAAGGGTTAATATAAAAATAAACAGTGAAGTACTATCGCTTAGCAGAGACTCAATAACCCAATGAGAAATTTGAGACTATTGAAAACATGTCCCTGATAAACAGATAACAATCTTTAAAAAATGTTCAAAATCATTGGTCATTAGGCATTTGTAAATTAAATGTACAGTGAAAGGTGGTAGCTACTATTCTTTTTTTTTTTTTTTTTAAGTCAACAGAAATTGTGGGAGAGGATGTGGAGAAATGAAAATCTTCGGGCAAGGTAATGAATACAGTAGTTGTGTGATTTACACTTATGTTGGAATATTCTGTGGACTTAAAGGGAAAGGAATTGTGACATATGTGGCAACACTGATGTGCCTGCAGTAAAACAGTCTTTAAAAACATCTATTGTGTAGTTTGCAATCAAAGCCATAGAAGTAGAATATAGAGCAGTGTGTTCCAAGGGCCAGGGAGCCAGGGAAGACGGGGCTGCTAAGTGGATATAATGTAATGTATCCATTTTGCAAACTACAAATTCTAGATGCTTGTTTAAACAGCAATGTAAATACGTTTAACTCAAGCTGGAGTCTACTGAAAAAGGAGAAGGTGGTGCATTTTATATTTTTAGTGCAATTTAGGAAACATAGAGTTTAGGAATTTTTCTAAAAACTGAATTTTAACCCCAGTGACTTCCAAAATCCTAAGAAAGTAGAGGACTTTGTACAGATAAATGATCTGGATTGTGAAAAGAAACCACAATAATATAGTAAATGTTTAAAATGCAGAATAAACAAGAAATCATAATTTAGATATTCAAAATCCTTAAGTATAAATAATAAAATTTGGAGATAATTATAAAATCACTATTAACTTACTATTAACTTACTATATTTATTAGTCACTCTTAAAACTGTTATTGTACATTCATTACAATTAAGTATGGAGTTTGGAACATTTAAACATATAGTTTTATGTTTCAAATTGTGAGTGAAAATCTATAGCCACATATCTTGAGAGTTTTGAATCTCAGGCATACTCTTTTTTTTTTTTTCTTTTCCCCTGAGAGTAGAGGCAATCAGTTACCCTCTTTAGTTCTTCCGAGACAGGGTTTCTCTGTGTAGTCTTGATTGTCCTGGAACTATGGAGGGGAGGCTGGCCTTTACCTCAGAGGCTGGCTTGCCTCTTTCTCTGGAGACCTGGAATTAGAGGTGTGTTCCACCACAGACTGGCAATGCAGCTCTTTAGTTTGCTGGTAAACACCATCTCATTACCATATTCTATGGAGGGAGGTAAAAAAAAAATGCAATGTCTATAGGAGAGCTGCTCACTTCTTATTTTAAAAATCAAAGTTTTCTCTAAAGAAGTTTCTGGGCTCATGGGCAAAGAGTGTTTGCTTGCTGTAGAAGGATGAAGATCGAAGTTTGACTCCCAGCAGTCACATAAAATAATAGATGTGTCTGGGCTGATGTCACTCCCACGCAGCACTGTGAGGATTGCTTTGGCTTGATAGGCAGACATCTAGCCCCAAAGGAGCAGACTGAAGGTTCAGTGAGAGACCCAATCTCAAGGGAATGAGGTAGGATGTGATAAAGTAAGAGGCTAGACATCCTCCTCTGGGGAGCCCTCATGCACACTTGCATATATTGCATGTAAACCCCCTACCCCCAAATCTTGTGGCCTTAAGTTTGCAGCTTGCAAAGGTATCAACAAATTAGCAAGCCAGTCTTCCTGTGATGAATGTGCAGTCTTTCTGCATATTGGTTACTCACAGAAGCGGATATTCAGCTTAAAGCCCATTGGTATGGGCCAGAAGAAAGAGGTCACTGTCAGATGAAGACATCAGCATGCCCAATTGGAAATAAACTCCTCCTCTTTATCGTGTAGGGTCCTGATTCTCGGTGTCTTCAAAGTAAAAATCCTTGCAAATTTGTAACTTTACCAATTTTGTTAGATCCCAGTTTGGGTTTAACTAAAAACCTACTAACTTCTGAATCTACCATCTGTATAAGTCCCAAGTCCTTTTAATGTATACATAAACAAAATGATGGAGAAAATCTGGTATCATTCATGCCCTTTAAACTTGCATCACTGGTAGAGACAAGCAGACATCACTTACTAAGTGTTAAACTTATATCCTTGCCATGTTTCAGCTCATTACTACACATAGTACAGACCTGCTATAGAATCCAAGCAAAGGCTTGAACGTTACCCTACACAACCCGCCTCACACATAAAGGGACCTGGGTTTGAAAATGTCTCTCTTGATTCTAAAATCTTGTGCTCTGAAATATCTAGGCATTTTTTTTCCTTCTAGTTTTATTGCACTTGCCCCTAATACTTCCATTGAGAAACGGGTAAATTGGGCAATATGTATACTATGTCTGGTACAATTTTGAAATATAAATTTTAAGTAGAATCTGAAAAGATTATGTTTATTGAATCTTGAGTAGACTTGTAACATATTAAGATACAATATGGTGTTTGAAATGCTCTGTTTTTGCAGACAAAATTATTTAAGCATTTACTATGTAGCTAATAGTGTATCAGCCTTATAATATTGTTTTTGAACTTTTTTGTCTTGTTCTGTCCTGTTTTTATTATTATTATTATTATTATTATTATTATTATTATTATTATTATTACTGATTGTATTGTAATGATAGAAAAAGAAAGGTGTGGATTGGGAAGAGCCAAGGGAAGTTGTGGGAGGGAAACCATAATTAAAATGCATTGTAAAGAAAAAAAACCTATTTTCAATTTTAAAAAAAGGTAAAAGAAATTTTAAAAAATTTCAAGATTCATAGGTTGACTGCACTGGGCTTTTTGTTTTAAATCTAATAAATTGTTCTCAATCTAAGCTGTATATTGTTATCTGCTATACATTATCTAATTTTAAGTATCCTGTAGTAGCATCCCCAACAGAGTAGAACAGTCACCATCTTAGCATACAAGTATATATCTAACTGGAACTAGGATAGCACTAAGGAAGCCTGGAAGGCTGGGTGTGGCTTAGCCACTTAGAATCTGAGCAGACCGAAGAGCTGTCTTACCTGAAATGTGTTAAGTGCCTCTGGATGTCAAGGTCTAGAATGGGGGTGGGTCTGGAGGATCCCAGTGGTGATCTATCTTGGCTTAGGAGGTCTTGGAATTCCTTACAGATTTGTCTACAACAAAAGGCACAAGATTGACATTGAACTCTTGAAATGGGCTTTTAGTCTCATGTGATCTTATCTAGCAAAGTCTGTCCCTCCCCCCCCTTTAAAGGAGACCAATAGGACAGCAGGATCAGACAGCGGTCTCAAGTTCCATCTGCAGTGACTTTGCTCCTGAGGACCAGAAGATCATCATAACACACTCCCAGAGCACAGCGGCTCCCAGACAGAAACGCAACCCATGCTCATTTTAAAAGTGAATCTTTACATGTTAGACTCAGGATAAAAGAAAATTCATATGAGAGAAATGTAACTAGTAATTGTCTTGAAAAAGATTACAAACCTGTTGTAATTTTTTTAGTACATCACATCGACAAACAGTTTTAACTAATATTATAGGATTACATCATTCACAGCCATAAGTTAAGTCAACGTGGAAGAAAAATATCTCCCAATATTGCAATATAATTTCCTTTTTGACTACTTTCATGCCTCAGTGTTTGAAGTAGATGATCTCTTCCTCCAAAATTAGCCCACCAGTCTTGTAAAAATTGGTATGCTCTCGCCTATGTAAGCTAGTCCTTTGCATGCCCTTCGCTGCCCCTCTTCTTGTCTTTTATGGCTATAAATTCTAGCCTTTGTTTAATCAAACACATTGTATCATGTGTATTATGAATAATAGTTAAGCCCTTGCAATCCATAAATCCAAATGGCATAACTGTAAAGAAAGTAGTATTTTAAAATCTGTGTGTGTGTGTGTGTGTGTGTGTTTGTGTGCATGTGTGCACGTGATTTTGGCCTGCATACCCCAGGCCAGGTGGCCCACTAGTTCCTGGGATCATCCTCTGTGTGCCTCCTATCTCACTATAGGCACAATGGGATTACAGGCCCAAACCTGGCTTATAGGTGACTTCTGGGAATTCAAATTCAGCTCTTTATGCTTACAGTACAAGTAATGTTTATCCACTGAGCCATTTTTCCCAGAATAGAAAACATGTTTTTAGAAGATCTGTAATACAAAAATTATATATAATACCATGAATGAATGCAGCAGCTATATTATGAAGTAAATAAGCATGAACGTATTTCTTAAAAGAATTCTTCATATATGGAAATAATACCTGATACTTGAGGGACAGTACAATTTTTTTTTGTATGTTTAGCTGCTTTCACAATCAGCCATTGTAATACAGTGGTTTGGCTTTGCTTCTCATTCTGAGCAAGTACAGAAAGGTCAAATTGAACACCAGGGCAATAACAGTTCTGCTTCAAAACATTTGTTCCACTGACAATTATTTAGAAAAAAAAACCCTGAAAAGTGAGTTGGCTAAGTGGCTCAGCAAGTAACATTGAGACTGAGATGTTGGTTTCCTTTCCTGGATCCACATGGAAGAGGATGGGAATCAATTCCTTGCAAGGTGTCTTCTGCCCTCTACTTGCATGCCCTGGCGCCCACACACACACACACACACACACATTCTTGCTCAACTATGCTCATTGAGGCTTTATTCATAAAAGCCAGAAACTTTAAACAACGTAGGTGTCCCTGAACTAAAGAATGGATAAAGAAAATGCAGTATTTTTACACAATGGACCATTACTCAGCTGTTAAATAAAAAAACAAACAAACAAACAAAAAACAACATCATGAAATTTTCAGGCGAATGGATAGAATTAGAAAAAAAAAATCATCCTGAGTGAGGTAACCCAGACCCAGAATGAGAAACATGGTATGTACTCAGTTATAAGTAGATATTAGCCATTAGGTAAATAATAGTCAAGCCACAATCCACAGACCCAAAGAGGTTTTGTTTGTTTATTTGTTTTTTTTCATTTTGGTTTTTTAAGACAGGAGTTCTCTGTGTAACAGCCCTGGCTGTCCTAGACTCAGAGCAGCCTGGCCTCCAACTCATAGAGATCCTCCTGCCTCTGCCTCCCAGGTACTGGAAAGTGCTGGGATTAAACACATGCCTGCCTCCCCAAAGAGCTTAAGTAAGGAGAGGAGAGTTTTAGGGAGGAAGAATGTACCTTTCTGGGAAGGAGAAAGAAAATAGATTGTGCGTGTCGGTGGCCTGAGGTGGGTAGGGATATGTATAGGAGGGCAAAGGGTGGTGTTAATGGTGGTGGTGATGGAGTGAGAGTACAGGAATTCAGGGACCTTGTTGGGGCAGGGCAGTGTGGAAATCTAATGCAGTGGAAACTTCCTGAACTCTATAAAGGTGACTCTAGTGTGGACTCCCAGTAACTAAGGATACAAAGTCTGAACTGGCCATCTTTTGTAGCTAGGCAAGGCCTCCAGTGATTGACCAGTGTTGCATTAGATCAAGTTATTGGCTGAGGGAATCCTGTGGAGGTCCCAAAAAAACTCAGGTTAACACTAGAACAGAGGGTTGTTGCCTGCAAACTGACAACAGGGCCCCATTGCTGAGGACAACATCCCAACAGCTCATTGAATACAGTGAGGTAGAGCAGGTACCTTCATCCCTATGTTATGGTCTCTTTGGTGCTGGAAGGTACTCTGCAGGCTAAGGAAAGAGAAACCTGAACGCCAACCCAGCCATGAAACCTTTGACCTACCATCTGTCCTGCCTACAAGACATGCTAGGGCAATGACGGTGCAGAACTTGTGAGAGTGGCCAACCAATGTCTGGTTTAACTTTGAGGCTCATATAATGAATGGGAGCCCATGCCTAGCATAGCATGGATTGCCGGGAACCGGATAATGGATAGCCCAGAGACCTAGGTTAGATATCCGGTCTAGTCTGCATCAGAGATGCTTCCTCTTGCAGCATAGTGGAGAGAGTGCCGAGCCCCACCACCAGACATTATTTGGAGAGAGAGCGTCTGAATTGAATCCCTCCCCTTACAGCTCAGGGAACACCATGAAAGAAGGGGAGAAATGATTGTAGAAGTCCAAGGTAAAGAAGGACACAGGAGAACAAGACTCCATGAATCAGCTAAACACAGCTGTCATGGCCTCACAAACACTGATGCAAGCACTGGGCCTGCATGAGTCTGAGTCAGGTCCTCTGCGAACGTTATGGCTGCTAGCTCAGTGTTTTTGTAGACTCCTAAGTGTGGGAGTGGGTGTGTCTTTGACTCTGTGTGTGTGTGTGTGTGTGTGTATGACTGACTCTTTTGTCTGCTCTTGGGACTCTTCTCCTTCTATTGGATTGTCTTATTCAGCCTTGTGTTGCATCCTATATTGTTATATTTGGTTGTTGTTTCTTGGAGGCCTGCTCCTTTAGAAGGAAATGGAGGGATCTAGAGGCGAGAAGAGGTGGAAGCAGCTGGGAGGAGTAGAAATTGTGGTCAGATGTATCGTCTGAGCAAAGAATCTATTAAAAAAAAAGATAATAAAAATTTAAAGTGACAAAAGATTCTAAAGTATGTTGACTTCTGACGGAGTTTCTGTGGTGATTTCTTGTTGCTTGAAGGTTAGATTTTATGGAATTTAGCGAGATGTCACATGTGACCTTTTTTCTGTGGACACTGAGACTCAAGTTCTTTGTTAAGAGTTTGCCTTATTCCTTCTTATGGAACTCTTCTCTCTGAAGGGAAACTGGATAGCTTTCAGGGTACTAGTTGAGTTCTCATAGTTGGATGCAAATTCACTTGCATATTTGTGGTGCCCCATCTGCAGGATTCCATGTTACGCAAGAGCGATACATTGATACATCTGTTTTAGACTTCTAACTAAAAAAAAAAAAATAAATAAATATAGCCTTATGTCCCAGATTTTTGGACAAATGATATGAATTCTGGTGCAGTAGTACATCATTACTTTTTTTCCACAACGACTAAATTGATTTCAAATCAAGTCTTAATTTTTTTTCTCCAAATAAAATACATTTTAAGCAACTAAACACTGATCATTATTTGGATCATTGAACAAATTAATTTACAGTTTTACAGACTCACCTCATTCTTATTCAAACAACACTGCAAGTTATGATCTAATTGGAAAAGCAAAGCTCGGCAAGCTTGAACTCTCACTAGGCAATTCAGCACAGGACATCGCGCTCTAGCTTTCAATTGGATTTTATAATCTTGTGATGTAATTCCCTGACACAGGAGAGTTTATGTGGTTTAATACAGACAATGCTGCAGGATTCAGTGGTAACTGCCACCCCCTCCACAGGATAGTTAGAGAATTGTTATTCTGACAACTTTTCATTCTTATTTAAATTCTTGTTTCTGAAGCTGAGATATGAAAGACTCTTTTTGTCTCCAAACAAAATGTCACATTAGAAGTTATATAACAGAGATGATCAGTGACTCACCACATTCTAACTTTATCACTTACGTCATTGTCCTTAAGGAGGTAAAAAGTTTTAGCGGATTTCTGGATTTAAAGTTTTGTGTTTCTACCGACGATTGCTATTACAGTAAAAATGTTTAATTAAGATTACTAGCTATTCTGACTTACCTTATCATGGATGAATGTCAAGCATATTTATTTCTAACTCATTGAAGAGGCTTTTTTGTGTTTTTATCAACCAAATAAACAAGTATCATGTCTGATTCAAAATGTATGTAGCTTCTATCTTATTACCTAAACAACTTTCCTAATTATACCAAAGTATTTGGTTAATTACCAAATACTGGAAACAAGGAGGGTTTAGAAGAGTAACTGCACATAACTTTTTTTTTTCTGTAATGGTATGTTTTACAAAATATGCTTAAATACAGTGAAATCTATTATTCATCAAAGTAGGAAAGAATCATACAGATCAATTTGGCTATGCAAATCAATGATTGGAAATGTCACTGAAAATCTCTCTTTCTCTCTGTCTCTATCCCTCTCTCTGTATATATGTGTGTGTGTGCACATATGCGTGTGTGCATGCGTGCGTGTGTGTGCATGTGTGTATGTGTGTGTTTGTGTGTTTGTGCTATAACACACAAGTGGAAGCTGGATGGTAGCTTGCAGACCTTGGGATTGAAATCAGGTTTGTGGGCCTTGGTACTAAGTGCTTTTATTCACTAATGAGCCCTCTAGTTGGCCTAAATTTCTGCATTTTCTAGTAAGAATTTTCTAAATAACCCATTTCTAATCATGTAAACTTTGATGTCTTGGTGCAGATGTTAGAGTCCTGGGTGAATCTATTTACAGGCTGGAATGTGAATTCCCTTGTTTTTAAAGAGCTCATGCTCTCTAGACTGTTTGTCAAGCAAAGAAAACAGGAAAACTGGGATGAAGGTCCTCAGAGGCTTCTCCACAGTACTTACTTGGTTGCTAAGATCATCTTTTTTCGTGCTGTCTGTTCTTTCTGTTCCATATGTTGTCTGGCAAGGTGTTCTCCTACTGCCTTGGCGGGAAACTCTGTTTCACATGTGTATCCAAAATCCCGAGCCAGGTGCAAAGCCTCACCTGTTGGCAGAAAATACAGGTCACTGTCTTCTCAATATCCTACCTTACAGGGGAAATGCTGTGAATTTTCTCCAGCTCTCACACATGGCTGTGGTCAGATAAATCATTTTGTTTCTATCCAGTTTAAACAACACATGGTAAAAAGTTGAGGGGAGTGTCATCTGTGAGGAAGGCTGATTAAAGCAGAGAAACAGAGAGCTTTCTAGCCAAAGCTTTGGAAAACTGAGAAGAAAAGGATCAAGCCTGTAACTCAAGAGTTTTGATTTTTTTTTCTTTGAATGTCTCATGCCATTACAAAAGAATGACTTCCAAGATTCTACTCATAAGTCACCAATGAAAAAGCTCCTTGGCAACATATGTATATATATTCATATAATATAATATTAATATATTGCATAAGTATATTAATATATATCATATATTCATATATACACAAAACAATATATATTTGTTGCTGCTTAGCACAATGTCTATAATATATAAATAAGACATTCTGATGACTTTTCCACAAGACTAATCAAAATACCCAGCAACGGACTCAAAAGACGTTGAAAGCTATCATTTTATAGATGAAATAGTTACATCAATTTTACACTGCAGTGTTAAATAGTTTATTATGTGACTATAATACTATCACTATCAGGCCTTCTAGAAGGCTCCAATATACTGTTGTGCTTTAGACAATGTAGAACACAGCAAAATCATAAACAACTTCTGTTTGTCCACAAAATCTTGAGGGCAGGTAAAATTTTAATAAGAGGGATAAAATGTCTTACTAAGACAGTAATATTTATTGAAGAAAATCAGTCTGGAATAAAACAGTAAATTTTAAAAAATTAGTTAAAAATAGTCTTACCTGAAAGGTAAGCTTTATTTAAAAGTCTAACTTTAATAGTAAGAATACAGGTTAATGGGAAGCACTTCTTGCCTACCATGTAGAAGGCATGAGGTTTAATGCCCAGAAACATGCATGTTCATTTGAGCAAGTGCATGCACACACACAAATAAAAAATATATAAATATATGTGCAAATATATGCATCAAACTTTACCACATATGTACTAAGTGTCAACTTTGTTCAGGGCAACTTCTTTAATTTTTTGTTTTATTTTTATTATGTGCATAGGTATATCTGTGTGAGAGTTTTGGACTTTGTAGAACTGGAGTTATAGACAATTGTGAGCTTCCAGGTGCTAGGAATTAAACCTGGATCCTCTGGAAGAGCAGCCAGTGCTCTTAACCACTGAGCCATCTCTCCAGCCTGTGTTCAAGGCACTCGTAAGCAGGTGTAATAGAGAAGACAAAGTAGAGCTCAGAATACTGGTGTCTCTGGGCTGGTGAGTAGCTGAGTTATTAGAGTGCTTATCTAGCATGCGTGAGGCCCTGGGTTTGACAGTCAGCTCAACATAAAATCAGGAAGCTACAGAGCAAATTAGAGGCCAGATGGGCTTACATGAGACCCTATCTAAAGACTAGGGGTAGAGAGAGTGGCAAGATAACACTGTGGATAAAATTCTTGTCACATAAACTTGAACACTGATTTCAATCCCTGAATCCAACATAAAGGTGGAAGGAGGAACAGATTTTACACGATTGTCCTCTGAGTTCTATGTAGCATGTATTCACATGCACACACGTGCACACATGTGCACACACACACACACACAAACACATTGAGACAATCATAGGAACACTAGAAGTCATAATAACAAGAAGAAATTAAATGCTACAATAGCAGTTTATAATTTTGTTGCATCTTTATAAGCACTGTATACAATACCTACCCATGCGTATTGGTGTTATAGAGATGAAGTGTGGTACTACAAATATCAAATGATTGTCATTGCATTTTACAGAAGTTAAGAGAAGGTGGGGGTCATGCGGTGGGGGGACACCGAATAGTTACGTAGTTAGTCAAACTTTTTCATGAAGAAGTAAAAGAAAAGAATCAGGCTTGATGACAATATCATGTGACCTTTGTTTAAAAACCGGCCAAAGTAACACTGTAAGAAGGTAAGGAACTGAACTTGCCGTGTGCTCACAGAACAGCAGGCTAGTTGATGGATGAACACCAGGAGTGGAAAAAAAGGGGTGGGGGGAGATTACGAAGAGAGACACTCACAGATATAAAGGGATGTACACAAGCATCATAGTGATGATCAATAAAATATCCTTAATGAACTTCCATTTATTATAAAATACACCTTTTAGTTTGAGAAAACTAACAAAGTTAAGAGCTATAAATTTCAAGAAGTTTAGGGGTGCAGAAAGCTGAGAAACTAATATCCAGGAAGTAGTCTACCAGCCCCCTACAAAGTACTCTAAACTTTTCTTACAAGTAAAAATTCTAGTCAATTTTTTTCTTGGACACATTTTTAAAACTCTAACAGAAAAATGGAATGAATTTTACTATAAGAAACCTATATGTTGGTGTTGGAGAGATGGCTCAGAGGTTAAGAGCACTGCCTGTTCTTCCAGAGGTCCTGAGTTCAATTCCCAACAACCACGTGGTGGCTCACAACCATCTGTAATGATATCCTGTGCCCTCTTCTGGTGTGCAGGTGTACATGTAGGCAGAATACTATAAACATAATAAATAAATATATCTTTAAAAACCCATATGTCCATTCTTCACACTCTAAGTGTACACAATCACATATGTATTCATTATAAGACACATCTATCTATCCTATTTTCAGAGTAAATTATAAATTTCATGTATCTCTCAAAAGTATCAGTCTGTATATCACTAAGTGGGGTTCTATATTTAGTCTCCTCAAACTCCCCCAAAGTATGGTAAATAAGAGAAACAAGACTAGGGACACTTTAACCATGATTCATTGGTATGATGTGTATGTATGTTGGGTGTGAGAGAGGGAAGGAAGAGAGAGACTGTTATCAAGTCAGGCTTGTGCACATGCTAAGCAAGCATTTGTATGACTGAGCTATACCTTTACCCTTATTTGTATGCTTTATGTTTGCTGGCTGGGTTTCAGCAGATTGAGCACTGGGGAGAGTGTGCTGCTCCCACAAAAAACGCAAGTTTGTGTCCCAGCATCCACATAGGATGGTTCACAACTGCCCCATAACTCCAGCTCTGGGAAATCTCACAGCTGTTTCCAGTTTCCTCAGACATTAGTACCCATGTGTGTCTTTGCATACAGACATACACAGTGAAAGCTAAGATAAATCTTGTAATAAAACTGTTTTAAAGGCCAGGCATAGTAACGCATGCCTTTAATTCCAGCACTTGGCAGGAAGAGATGGGTGGATCTCTTTAAGTTTGAGGCCAGCCTGGTCTACAAAGAGAGTGCCAGGACACCCAGGGCTACTCAGGGAAAACCTGTCTCAGAAAAACAAATAAACAACAAAAAGATTATTTGGGGGAGGAGAGTTGTTTTTGTCAATTTCAGAAAAGAGCATTTGAACAGTGAGGTAAACTGCTATGTGTGATCCACAGATGTAGTTGGGAACCTGCATGGAATTTTCAATGTCCGATACACTACAAATGAGCAATGCTGAGACATGTGTAGAGATTTTTAGTTGTGTAATAGAAAACATAAAGTCTTCCTCCATTTAAAACAGAGATGCTATGACTAAACACAAAGGATCTTTGTACTCGCTATTTAATGAAAGCCCTTGTTTTGCGTGATGCTATAATGAACAGCAAGCATTTTTAAAATGTTGATTAACAACAGGTCATCACCCCAACTGATTCAAGAAGAAGACGCATGCATTTTTGGAAGAAATAAAATAGAGATTTTTTTTAAAGACATAGAAATACCACACAGAGTGCTTGTTTTAACTAGAAAAAAAATGTCAAAGTGAATTACATGTGAAATTTTACACATGAAGATAAAAATGTCCATGCTGAACCCATCAAATAATGCCATTGCACCTTACCCCCAAGATAAACTTTAGCTCTTAAAAATCAAAGGGGGTTTTAAACAAGCACAATGGCAGTGTGGGCAGTGCCACCTTCCTGCTCTATACAGCAAGCCAAGTTTGCATATGTCAAGATTATCGTCACATTCACATAGAACCGGACATTTAAGTACCATTTAAGACAGACTGTTGCATAGACCAGTGGTTCTCAGCCTTCCTGATGCTACAACCCTTTGATATAGTTCCTCATGTTGTGGTGGCCCCCAATCGTAAAAGTACTTCTGTTGCTGCTTCATGAATGTAATGTTGCTACTAAGAAGAATCACGGTATAGATATCTGTGATTCTGGATGGTCTTGGGCGAAGAACCACTGACATAGATAAATAGTGCAAACAGGAGGACAGCATCAGGCCTCTTGGGTTTTGTGCTGAAACCTGATTCTTGATGATTTCTCCCATTTTTATGTGAAGCTCTCACTCACTGTGTGGTAGTTTTAAGAAATGAGCTGAGGAGAGCAGCTGCTATTTCCCTTTACACTGACAGCCGGATTCTTCCCTCCCCTCAGCACTGTCTGCTGCTTCCTAAGGCTTGCATTGTACCATTGTTACAGGATGTGTAGTGATGTTACATCAAAGAAGTGGAGAGTGAAGCCATTCTAATATGTAGCTAAAATGTGCCTGTCATGGCACAAAAGCTTCCTGTGTGAAAAAAAAAAAAAAATCCAAGTAGGAACGAATAATGGATCCATCGATCAAAACACACTGTATTAAAAAAATGAAACATATAAAGTGGAATTCTTTTATAGCAGATACCTTAGAGTCAACAGGCTTAAGAAAAATAAATTTTAGGGTGAGAAAAGTATATGGATAAGCCTCTATGAGTTTGGATCGCTTTGTGCAAACAAAGATCTTTGAGCTTCTCTGACTCTGGCCAATGGGGAGATACCTGTGCCAGAAAGAGCATCCTAGGAAGGACCAAGAATATTGCCCTTCCTGTCTTCATGAGTGGCTACTTCATTCTTTCTTTTCCAAAGGATGAAATAAGGTGCTGTAGTTCTGAGACGGTTTAAACTTGCTGTTTATTTCAACTTACTGTGCCACTTGGACATTGACCCTTTAAGCACAAGCAGCATTCTAGCTGTGAAATTTTCTTTTTTTTTTTTTTTTTTCATATCAAGAACTTCTCAGTTTAGAAGTCCATACTGATGAGATTCATGCCTGCAAAGGCTTTAGGGTGTATGTACGAACTGATAACCTGTGCCCATCTTTAAAATGGGAAATCACAGAGGGATGACTCAGTGTTCCAGGAGGTGACTTGTTATATGATGCTCTTAAAAAAACACCTGCAAATGAATTCCAAAGCACAAGAGGAACAGCAGCCTGCCACTTGCTTGCCAGGTCTCTGGAATTTAGTTTTGCACACATCACAGCACACACAGGTAACAGTATGGGAGAAAACATTACGGAAAAAACTTAACTGGAAAGTCTTTTCTGTTGAAAAGTCAATGGACCGTTGAATTGAGACTTGAGTTTCAAAAGAAATGGATCTAAGCTTAGTATTTTTAAAGATTTATTTTCATTCACTCTGTGTGTGTGTGTGTGTGTGTGTGTGTGTGTGTGTGTGTGTGTGTGTGTGATGTGTTTCTGGGTAACAGGAGGTGAGACAAAGGCATGGGCTTTCTTGCAGCTGGAGTTATGGGCGGGTTTGGAACTGAGCTCTTGTCTTCTGAGTACTTTTTATTGCATACCCACCTCTCCAGCCCCTGTATTTACTTTTAATTTAGAAAGACATACACTTGGTTTTCCAAACTTGTGTATAGTTGTGAGGATTATTTCTTTAAAATACTTGCATCTTAGGAAAAATGTACTTCTTATAACTAACTCTTCAACAGTGGTCTGTTTGAAATGATACTTTTGCCTTGCAATTCCTGAGAAAATTTTACCAGCTGTAACTGTAAAAATATTACCTCAGCATTAGATTTTCATTTGCCATTGCAACATCTAATGTGTTTAAGTAAATGCAACAAGTCATGTATTTTTAAATACTGGTCACATATCTATGATTTCAGTCTCATTTTCACGTATGGAGAAAAAGCAGATTATTTCAAGGAGTACCTATTAGTCAATTTAACAAACTTCAAACCTATATATTAGTAAGCTCCTTTCTCTTCTGAAGAGATTCGACCTAAGACCTTGTGCATGCTAAAAAGGTATTCGAACACTGAATTCCATTTTCAGTCTTCCTCATTTTTTCTTTTAGAGATAGGGTCTTACTGAATTGCCCAAGCTGGCCTTGAATTGATTCTGTAGCCAAGGCAGGTCCTCAGCTTTGTCACCCTCCTGCCTCAGACTCTTAAGTAGCTGTGATCAGAGGTCTGCACTGCATGGCTCTAAATTAAATTTTCTTATAATATGAAATTACAAATAAATCCTAGGCCTGAAGCACCAAGTTAGCATGTCTGCTATGTGCTCAAGCATTTTCTGAAAGGAATGCAGTCTACAACACTCCTTCACTGTATCTTTGGCATGGCTACATGTCTCATAGTTTGGAAATTTCCCCAGATAAATGATGATTATTTCCAAATATCTATATTATGTGTCCCAAAGCAATGGTTTTGTTCTCCCCTTCAATGCCCTGTAATTATCAGAACATCTGATCTGAGACAATCAGTCACTCAAATATTTTATTGATTAATCATAATAGTCTTTTGGAGCACTCCATCAACAAATATAGCACACACACACACACACACACACACACACACACACACACAGGAAAGATTAACTACATACTACAAACTCGTGTGAACAGGATTCTATCATCATGTCAGCGGAGTCATTTATTAAAACAAGGTACATTTGAAGACATACTTCCTGAACCTTTGCTATACTTCTACCTCATGTTTTGCTTTTTTAAAAAAAAATCCCACTGGATTTCGCCATCATTAGCTAATCTTTGGTATTAAGGCCTGAGCTTTTTGTAAAAGCTCCTGAAGTACTGCTCTTCTTCAGCTGTGGTTGAAGATCCCTCTCCTAAGAGGAAAACAAAGCCTTCTGCAGATGCACTGTGCATATTCTCCAATCTAAGGCGTCTACGGGTTAAATCAGGGGAAGGCTATCCATGTATGAGCTCTGTCTGGCTATATGGTATTAAAAGACTGACATAATTGGCTGATATGGATTTTAGAAAGAAGAAAGGAAATGTGGTAATAGGAATAAAAATAGCATGATTCAAGAAACAAAGGCATTGTTCTACTCAAAAAGTATACTCAGGTTAAGAAGTGTAGTGGAAGATGTAGCTTGCTTTTCAAGTTAGTAAGGAAGGGAAGAATTATCAATAAAAGGTGTTGGGACAACTGGGTGGCCATCTGGAAAGAAATAAAGTTGGATCTATACCATATATCCAACAACAAAACAAATTCCAGATGGATCAAAGATTTAAGTATAAAAAGTGAAACCACAAAGTAATTTAAAAACCTAGGATGATTTTTTTGTGTGATTTTTGAAACTAAAGGGACTTTTCAAGGTACTAAATCAAAACTGAAATGTCAAAACTATAAGAAAAATATGATTACATCACCAGGTATGCCAAATGCCTTAACATGGTTAGAAAGAAAAGGAATATATATATATATATATATATATATATATATATGTTACAAGACAATAAAAACTTTTAATATAAGATCTAAGCAAGCAAAAAAAAAAAAAAAAAAAAAAAAAAAAAAAAAAAAAAAAGGCCCTGTAATAGTAAATAAATGAAATCCAGGGGATAAAAAGGTTGCAACATTCAACTTTGCTATAATTTAAAAATGCTAAAAGTTACCTTATAAACACGAAGCCAGTGTATAAAAAGTAAAGCTCATGAAAATCTAAGCATGTGTTGAGCCTAAATTGTAAGAGAGATTTTCTTTAATGTATCAAATTAGCAAACATTAAAAATTTGAGAGCACATCATTTATGTAGAAGTTCAGAGAGGCATTGCCATGCAAATTTCTTATCGACATTGTGACATGACATTTATAACAGAAGCTGAGAACAATCTGCCAATAGTCAACCAAAACTGCAGATGAACTGTCCTTTGACCCTGAAACACTGTTCCTAAGAATTTATCATAAGTGTTCGTGGGTCTCTGTATAAGCAAGCAAGCAAGAGGCTATTCACTGTAGCACTGTTAAGCGCTCAAAATGAAAAATGAAAGCCAGGTGTGGTGGTGCACACTTTTAATCTCTGCCCAGGGAGGCAGAGGCAGAGGCAGGCAGATTGTTGTGAGTTCAAGGCCAGCCTGGTTTACAAAGTGAGTCCAGGGCAGCCAAGGCCACAAACCCCTGTCCCAAAACCAACCAACCAACCAAACAAAAAACAAACATGCTTTAGAGACATTGAGTAGAAGACTCATTAAGTTGAAGTGTGTGTGTGTTTGCACCTAAATACCTAAGTACTACCCGTTTAATCTTTCTAATTTTTACTTGTATGTAAAAACAGTTAATGAAATAGACACTATGGATTTGGAAGACACCAAGGAGGAGTATATGGAAAGGCTTAGAAGGAGTAAAGGAAAAAGGGTGAGAATGACGCAATTATATTATAAACTCAAAAATAAAAGAAATAATTAAAAATTAAAAGAAACTGTAATGTGTTTACTCAATTTAATGTCATCAATGTTTGAAAGAACCAACAACGCATACATATTAGACAAAGAATGACATTAAGACAAAATACAAAAATGTAAAGTGAAAACTCATGTCATAGAATACTATAATTTTTTTAAAAAATGAAATAAACACATACATACTTATATCCTTGGAATGAAAAACAGGAACAAAATGTGTTTGTTTTCTTTGTGAAAGGAAGTAGTCCCTTGGAAATACAGTACATATCCCTCCACACCATTTAGATTTTATATCACTCTCATGTGCTGTCTGTTTAAATATATATTTATTATGGAGCAAAATTACTCCTTATCCTGTTCTTAGAAATATTTCATCTTGAGCTCAAAGATTTTTGTGTAGTAAAGATAATTTTAAGGTTTTGATATTTCAACATAATCTATGATTAAAGACCCATAAATTTTGATAAATGGAAAGAATAGAAAAAAAGCAGAAATTAAGCGTTTGAACAGCCTATCAGTTGAGCCATTGTCTATGAAAAACAGAATTTTTTTGAGACAGGATTTTTCTGCACAGCCCTGGCTGTCCTGGAACGCACTCTGTAGACCAGGCTGGCTTCAAACTCACAGAGATCCGCCTGCCTCTGCTTCCCATGTGCTGGCATTAAAGGCATGAGCTACCATGGTCTGGGTGAGAAACAGGAAATTTTAAAAGAGGAAAGAAAGAAACTAGAAAACATTATAAAATGTGAATTTTTCAGTAAGCCTTGGTATTTTCACATTTTGCATGAGTAGGAAGAGAAGTACAAGGGCCTTAAGCATGTGTTCCAACACACATGAAATTGTGTAGCATCTTGCTTCTCCTCCTCTGTAAGCAAATACCTCCCCTCACCACAAAACAGATAAAATGGTAAAATGAAGAGGAGTAAGAAAGAGGAATTAGAGAAGTAAGAAAATAGTTTAAGGAAATAATTTCCAAGTGGTATCGGTGTGTCTATGGCATCTTACAAGACAGGCAAGTTCACTGGGACCAATTAATGAATGCTCCCCCCAAAAAGTCCTGAGATATTACATAGCTATATTTAACTGTTACCTAACTATCAGTTATTAAAGCAGAATATCCTTTTTAGGAACGCTTTTGGGCTAAGAAGAAGTCTATCTGCAATTCTCACCGGCCTGGAAAAAAAAAAAAAAAAAAAGAGAAAGAAAGAAAAGAAAAAAAGAAACCAAAAGAGACCTTACAATGAGTGACTAACATAAGTTCGGTTATAATTAAATATATTGAGGTCAAGTCCACTGTTCACTTTGAAATGCAAAACTCTGTCCCCAAAGACATTGAGTGCCAGATTCTCTACATGCAAAAAGGAAAACTGGGGTCCCCTACTCACTGGTTCTTCCTGGTGGTCATGTAACTAAACCAAGCCTCAATCAGAGCTATCATGGCCTCCCTGTTCCCATCACATACAGTTGTAGAATGATGGTGTCCACCTTTTGTCACAGGGTGGGACTAATGAGGGAAGTTTGAAAGGCCCATAAAGAGTCCGTCTGTCCAGAGGATGGTCGCTCTTTTAGGGACACACATACATGCAGTGATCATTCAAGGCTAGGCTTTTAGCCTCATTTATCAAAATAAGGCCCCATTGTGAAGAGTGCCATGTGAAGATGCCCATGAGAAGGCTACTCTTAAGCCCCTTACATGTATGATCAGTGCTGAGCATGGGTTGGACGAATGTAACCACCGACACACAGGCACAATGACTCCAGAGGGATTTTGCTCTCTTTAAGTCACAAGGAGTGGGCAAGAGTTCTCTCTAAAAGACAACATCATAAACTAGAACACAGAGACTTCACTTGCCAGCTCTCCTGCCTGCAGGAAAGCATTCATTTTCTGCTGTGTAAGCCATGTCTCCCTCATTATTGGAAATGCAGTCACATAGGCTCAGGGTCAGAAACAGAGTAGACAGTATATCAATGACAAGATTATTTCTATCAGCCTGGGCAATGCCTTAGTTGGTAACGGGATTGCTGTGAGAGAGGAAAGAACTGAGTTTGGATACCCAGAACAGAAAGAAGGGCATATTGTGCAGCACATGTCTGTAATCCCAGTACTCTGATGGCAAGAAGGGAGGTGGAAGTAAGAGAACATCTGGAAGTTCATTGACCAGGATGCAAACATGGTGGAAAGTGAGGTCCACTTTATTTTGGAGAATAATATGGGTTATTCTTCAAACTCTGCATACATACATACATACATACATACATAGGCACATACATGCATGGACATATACATTCATACATATAGACATACACAACCACACACATACACACTTTTTAAATTTTTAACTTAAAGATACAGTTCTATCCATTCTCAACTTCATATGGAGAAACAAAAAGCTCAGAATAGCAAAAACAATCCTATACAATAAAAGATCCTCTGGAGGAATCTCCATACCTGATCTCAAGCTGTACTATAGAGCAACAGTAATTAAAACAACATGGTACTGGCACAGCAATAGGCTAGTGGATCAAGGGAATCGAACTGAAGACCCAGAGATGAATCCACACACATTTGGTCACTTGATTTTTGACAAAGAAGCCAAAACGACAGCATCTTCAACAAATGGTGCTGGTCTAACTGGATGTCTACATGTAGGAAAATGCAATTAGACCCCTATTTGTCACCATGCACAAAACTCAAGTCCAAGTGGATTAAAGACCTCGACCTAAAACCAGAGACATTAATCCAGTTAGAGGAAAAAATGGGGATGAGTCTGGAACACATAGGCACAGGAGACAACTTCCTGAACAGAACACCAACAGCCCAGCCCTTAACGTCAACAATTAATAAATGGGACCTTATGAGGTTGAGCAGCTTCTGTAAGGCAGGTGACACTGTCAAGAGAACAAAGCGACAGCCTACAGACTGGGAAAAGATCTTCACAAACCCTTCATCTGACAAAGGTCTAATATCCAAAATATATAAAGAACTCAAGAAATTAAACACCACTAAACCAAATAACCCAATAGAGAAATGGGGCTCAGAACTAAACAGAGAATTCTCAACAGAGGAATATCAAATGGCTGAGAAACATTTAAAGAAATGCTCGACCTCCTTAGTCATCAGAGAAACGCAAATCAAAACGACACTGAGATTCCATCTTACACCCATCAGAATGGCTAAGATCAATAACTCAACTGACACCACATGCTGGCGAGGATGTGGAGAGAGAGGAACACTCCTTCATTGCTGGTGGGAATGCAAACTAGTACAATCACTTTGGAAATCTATCTGGCGCTTTCTCAGAAAAATGGGAATAGGGCTTCCTCAACACCCAGCTATTCCACTCCTTGGAATATACCTAGAAGATGCACTACCACGCAACAGGGACATATGCTCAACCATGTTCATAGCTGCCTTATTCATAATAGCCAGAACATGGAAACAGCGTACGTGTCCCTCAGTAGAAGAATGGATAAAGAAACTGTGGTACATTTACACAGTGGAATACTACTCAGCTATTAAAAACAAGGAATTCCCAAAATTTGTGGACAAATGGATTGAACTAGAAATTATCATGAGTGAGTTCACCCAGAAGCAAAAAGAGTTAAATGGTGTATACTCACTTATATCGAGACACTAGTCCAAGGGGTACATCCCCATGGAAAACTTTACCTACCAGGAAAGTGGGTCAGAAGGGAGGACATCCTATGGAGACTTTAGGTGTGAGAAGCCTGGGAGAATGAGGAAATAGAAGGATCCAGAGGGTCCTGGAAAACTACAGGCGGGTCTGGACCCTGGGGTCCTCCTCAAACTATGGCACCAGCCAAGGAAAATATAGGCAGTAAACTTCGAACCCCTACCCAGACAAGCCGATGGACAGGACATTCTCCACTGTTAAGTGGAGAAGGAGATCTGACTTTCACACAAACTCTGGCGTCCCGTATTTGACCATGTCTCTTGGATGGGGACGCCTGGTGGCACTCAGAGGAAGGATAATAGGTCACCAAGAAGAGACTCGATACCCTATGATCATATACAGGGGAAGGAGGTCCCCCTCAGTCACAGACATAGGAGAGGAGAATGGGGGGGTAAGCGGGAGGGAGGGAGGAATGGGAGGATACAAGGGATGGGCTAACAACTGAGATGTAATATGAATAAATTAATAAAAAAAAGATACGGTTTTATTATGCTTTGAGTAGAAGAGTTTTGTTAACTTTGCCAGTAACTTTTAAATAATGCCGTTGATTGCTACAAATTAGAAGAACAAGTCAACATTAATGCCATTCTCACCTGGAGGAATTAAGTGGCAGAAGATTTATCAAGCTTTTACAAGCTTATAGTTAGTGATAGGCAAAAGAGAGGTGGAAATGCCTACATAGAGTTCACAGGGATGACAGGGCCAGTATACAAGGTAAAAATAGACTGCAGCTCTAGCCTGTTCTGTAATTCAAGTTAAGGACCAAGTTTGTGCAGGGCGAGGTCATGCATGCCTTTAATCCCAGCACTCAGGAGGCAGAGAAAGGCAGCTCGAGTTTGAGGCCAGCCTGCTATGCAAAAGCGGATCCAGGATAGCCAGGGCTATACAGGGAAACCCTGTCTTGACCCCCCCCCCCAAATCAAGTTTGTGGCAGCTCGCCATGACCCAAAATCAAATCAACACCGACAGTAAACTTTTGGTTTGCAAAGCTGAGGAGCTGGACACTTATCCCTGTGGTTTCCAACTGTATAATCGTATACAGAGCAGTTAGTCTCTTGGCTCCAGTTGTCTTGCTTGGGCTGCTCCTCGTGCTCAGGGCTTGCAGGTACTGCAGTGAGTCTTCACGACAAGCTCATGAGTAAGATGCTGTGACTGACTGATGTTTCTTCCTAAGAACACTTATGGTAACTGATGTGCCTCCCTGTAGGAGGTGATAGGTAAGGTCACACAGGCTTATCCATCCCAGGAGCCACGTCTTTAACTCTTTCTGAGGCTTACTTAGATGAACAAAAACTACAGTGGAATAATTAATTATCTTGAAGTGCTTCTGTGCCACCCTGGTGTGAGGTGCTTAAGCGATGTTAATGCCATTAATTTTACAAAACCCCATATCATACGGTGTTGGATAAATATGGTGTTAGACTACCAAAACACTGTCTTTTTGAGAGTATATTCTGAGTATAGAAATTTTATTATATTAAGCATTTTTACTTTGTGTGAGAGGGGTAGGGGTGCACGAGCTGCAGCATCTCTCTGAAAGCCAGGATATCAAATTTAGGTCATGATCAAATTTGATGGCAGGCCCCTCTACCTGCTCAGCCATGTTACCAACCTTGGTCACTTGGCTCTTTTCTTCATATATTCTTGAGTTATACTCATGAAACCTCTGCTCAGAAAGAGTGAGAAACAATGGTTTTTAGCACAGCCTGAGCTTACCCCTATTCTCAGGCATGACCAAGTAGAAGATTTTCACAAGTTTAGCAGCGATGACTAGCAGAAGGACTGAGATGGTGGGTTCTCTTCCTTTACTCTGATTTTCAGACTCTATTAACCAGACTCTTAGGACCTAGAGATGTGCACCATTCCAGGCAGAAAAGAACTCTGGCTTCTTGGTCCCTGATGAGACTGTGACAGGAAGGAGACTGACTAATGAGGAGTATGTCACTGTGGCCAGGAAAAGGAGAGCTGCTGAACACCCAGGGGCAACATCAGGCATAAGAGCTAGAATTCCCCTAGTTATCACAGATGCTGCAGTCTTTGTTTATAAGTGGGGAAAATGGAGCTGAGTCAGGGTTAACTAACCGTTCCAACGTCAATACTAGTTTTCAAAATGATATATTCTTAGAAGGCCAAAGACTGACTGCTAAGGGTTAACAGATTTTGCAGGTGGAACACTGCTTCCCATTAAAAGTAGGAAACATAGAATAGGTCTGGAAATTTACAGAATTGAAGCTGAAGAAGTCCGCAACAGTAACAGGGGGTTCCATTTAACAGAGACTGAAAGGGAGTCATGTACAGTCTTTGGAAATGAAACATTTCTTTTGCTGATCTTCCACACTGTGTTGAGAGGTGGGAGGACAGAAAGATGAGGAGGAGGGGGAGGAGGAGGAGGAAAAGGTAAAAATGAGAATTTGGCCTCCTTCCCCACAGCTATTTTAGGCATTTATACCAAACAGCTTAAATGAGCAGTGTATTGGAACCCCTGAGGTTGCCTGACAAAGCTATGTGAGGTTTTGCAGAAGTAGCAAGACTGATCCATAAAGCGTTCCAGTCTGGTGAACAGAACATCTCTCCCAGGCTAAATGCTGATGACTGTAGGAAACTGCAGGTAAGAAAAAGGTGATGGACAGCAGTGACTAAATCACGGACTCCTTCTGTACATTTGGACAGCTAGCTCTGAAAAGTCTGCAGTAGACTGAACTTCAGGGGGCAAAGCTTCTGAAGTTCCCAGTACACAGGTAATGAGCACAGAGTAAGAGGGTCAGAATACAACAGTAATATTGTGCCTAAGTGCTTTGAATGTTTTCTAGAGCTAGAAGACATGCCCACTAGATAAAAAAGCTTTAAATCATTATAAGTTCCAGAAGATAATTTCTTTGTTATACTCCAAAAACTGAAGGGGACAAATGAAATTTTATAGCAGCATGAATAAGAAGTAGAAATGAAGACAAAAGGTTCATCACAGAGATGCTAAAAGATGTATTTTAATCCCTAGGCATGTATTTAAAGCTACATAGATACAGAGGTATGGGTGAAATGGAACAAGATGTTTGAATAACTATGAACACATCTCAACTGCTGGCTGGCTGTAAGAGTTCCAGGCATAAACAGCGCATGGCGATGCACGCCTGTAACCCCAGCACTTGGGGAGACAGAGGCAGGAGGATCTCTGTGAATTCAAAGCTAGCGTGGTCTAAAAAATGAGTGCAGGAGAGCCAAGGCTACACGGAGAAACTCTATCTCGAAAAACAAAAACAAAACCACCAACAGAAAGACTTCCTGGCATAATCTTAAGAGATATTTTAAAGAATCCAAGTGGCTAGGTAACGAAGATGTATGCATGGGTAACAGAAAATCCCGGCGATAAAGGAAAGATATGACTAAACAATGCGAAGAAATATCATAATCTTTTCCACAAAATTAAAAGTTGAGAAGAAAGCTGACAGAGGGCCTGAAGAGGTGGATTAACAGTTGAGAGAACTGGCTGTTGTGCAGACCTCAAGTTTGATTCTTAGCACTCTTGATGGTGACATATGACTGTCTGTACCTCCAGTCTCAGGGAACGCAATGCCTCTCTATAATCTCACCAGGTGCCAAATGCACACACAGTACATAGGTAAACATTCAGGAAATGCACTCATATACAGTAAATAAAATAAATCTTGTTAGTAAACGGCAAAGCAAATAGACAATTTTAAGGTAAGAAAAGAGCTTGAGAATTCTGGCTGGAAAATGAATTACTCTTAACTCTATCAGTTATGTGATTCTTAAATCTGTGCTATTACATCTAAGTGTTTTCTCCTTTGAAAAACAACAACCAAGCCCTGTGGTGGGGTACATGCCTTTATTCCCGACACTCAGGAGGCAGGGGTAGGCAGATCTCTGAGTTTGAGGCCAGCCTGGTCTACAGTGCAAGTCAGAAGAGCTAGGGCTACATAGAGAATGCCTATATTAATTAATTAATTAATTAATTAAGAAAAACATTTTTACTTAAAATGAGCAAGGAGATATCTCCATTTTAGTCAGTAATTACTTCATCTCTTTTTGTTCATTTTTTTGTTTTTGTTTTTGTTTAACCTTGCTCTACTCTTGCCAGAACATATATGTGTATAATAAGCAACATGTCTCTAAGATAGATCAGCTTACAGCAGCAGCAAACACAAAGCAAAAATCAGAACATAGTATAGGCCAACTATCCTTTACCCACAATGCTCAGCCCCAGAGTGTTTTGTATTTTGAAGCTCCTTTCCAGATTTAAAAATATTTGCATGGAATTACTAGCTGAACATCTATAACGTGAAATTCCAAACACAAACTAATTCAGAATCCCCAAACTTATAAGTACCATGTTAGAATTTAAAACGCCTGGATTTTGACCACTTCAGAGTTCAGATTCATGGTCAGCGATGACCACCCTCTAAGAGTAAGTTTGATTACGTTGAAATGTTTGCTGCCGAAATCTTATTTGTATGGTTGTTGTTGCTACTGTTAGGGCAGGAGGCAAAGGTAAGTGTAATGAAGCTGAGCTTGCTGATGGATACTTATAATCCTATCATCCAGGATGTTGAAGCAGGCAAATTAATGTGAGTTTCAGGCTAATGTTTCTTAAATAGTGAGACCTTGTTTCCTTGTCTCAAAACACCGAAACAAAGCAAACCAAAACCAACTAACCAAACAAAAACAAAGAATCAACAAAGCTATTTTTGCTAAGACAAATATTAAGAATACAGCCAATATACTTTTCTTTCAGTTTTCTTTGTTTGTTTTGTTAAAAAGTATTTTGCTCTGTAACCAAAGGTACACTGGAGTTTATTATGTAGCCCAAACTGGGTTCCTACTAGTCTCCCCTATGCTAAATTACTGTTGTGTGTCCAATATCTTGCTAAGATCACAGAAATTCCTAATGTTACACGAATATATGCTCTACACCACAACATTGGAAAAATCAATGTGATAAGTTATGCTTTTCACTCACCACAGCATTAAGTACACAAGCCAAGGGAGGCAGCAAATGTCTCACAGGTATGTTCTTAAAACACTTGGCAAGAAAAGTAAGGCCTCCACCACTTATATTTAAAACAATAGTATTCTGGGCTTTTGAAGAACTTTTCTTCTGGTATGGTATCCAAAACCTCACAAAGCTGCTCCTTAGAAAACAACTTCATGAAAATGTGCTGCTTAGTCCTTTCAGAAGAAGAAAAGAAAAAAAAAATGAGAGGAAACGGAACTCTTAGCAGTGCGTTTCCACCTCCTTGTATGTACAACTTCTCAATCTCAAACTCTGTCTGACTCAGTTTACCCCCTCAGAGGCATGAACAGCAATATGCTTTAAGAATGTCTACAAGCTTCTGGGTGTGGTGACCCAAACCTTTAATCCCCACTTTTGGGAGTCAGATGCAGGAAGTTCTCTATGAATTCCAGGTGAGCTAGAGCTACATAGTGAGACCCTGTCAACGTGTCTATGGTTGATGCAATGTGCCTTCAGGCCCAGTAACATGATCAACCTCACAAAGTTGTTTACCTGTAGATGTTGTGCTCAGTTACAGTGGATACTCTAAGCTAATGATAAGCTGAGAAGACCATGGCCAGATCTTTGCTGCTGCTATCTGAGGAGTACTTGGAGAAGGACCAGGCATCTCCCATTGCTGTCTTCCTTCTTCCTATGATCAGCAAGATCAGTAAGTCCATTGGCAGCCCATGAATTAGCTATATTTTCTACCAAGACAAAGTTAATCCTTCTCAAAAAAATAATTATGAAATTCTCTCACAACCATTAAATATCACCATTAACAGAACTACAGTAAAATCAACCAAGGCTCAGAGTAGGACCGAAGCCAGTGTTTCATTATTTCCTAGAGGATCATGAATGTCATACCTTCCACTAAAGAAGTGAGGAGGGTGACATTGGCCGCTTTCCGTCTTCCCGCTGGCAGGTTTAGGCCAAGCCTATCCAGTTTCTCTCTCAGGCAGCGACCACCATTCTTGGATTTTGCTCTGTCCAAAATCACATAAAAATTTAGTTTGGGTATATAACATGTAGAAGAGATTATGAGGCTTGACCTCATGGGGGACACCACAGTGGATAGAAGATAAAAAGACAGAGGACCCGTGAATGATGTTGGCACAGTTATCAGAGACGCAGTGGCAGGACTGGACTCCAGCTTACCTCCTTAGAATGCCTCCCAGGAGTGAAGCATTGAGGCACTCAGGTGGTGAGAGACGCCGCTTTACCTCTGCAATGGTCACCTTGTATTTGGAAGTAGAACTGAGAAGGGACAAGCGACCAGGAACTGAGCAAAACAAGTCTGTGGGGTTGACCACACAGGTGCCACCTTGGGAGGGAAAAATGTATATATTAGTAATAGTTAAAGAGTACAGCATTGTGAACGTCCGGTGTATGCACGGCAACAGCTGTGTTTATCTACCACTTATTTTAGGCTAGTCAGAAAATATCCCTCCCAGTACCAATTAGGATTTAGGTAGAAAATGAATCTCTGTGTACCATTGGAATTCCAGACAAAATTAGTGCATTCTAGAAAAAGCATAAGCTTCCCCTACAGTGTTAATTTGTACATTTTTAAATCAAGGAACACATTAATGCCCCCCGCAAATCAAGAGTAAATCTCAGAAAAGAAGTTGCTACTTGTTCATAATTCCATGCTACTGCGCTCATATACGGGATGGATAGACACTTTTGTGCATGCTTTTCTGTTTTCAAACTGTTTGCAAATTACCTTCTTCCTTTCCTCAACCATTCCACCAGCTAAAGTCAGTAATCTCTATGTACACTAAAAAAAAAAAAATCACGTGCCCATTGCCAGAAATTTCCAATCTATGTAAGTGACAATACAGTCAGATCTGTGCATCATACTTCAATCTGCATTGTCAGCATTGATAGGTAAACACAGTGTAAGAAAGACCCAATGTTAGCTTGTGTTAAATATGACTCATATTATTGGTACAATGATTGCTAAATCATTACATCATTACTATTAAGGTCCAGGGCAATAGTAACCGTTAAGGATAGGATCACCAAAGCAGTTTTACCATGATGGAGTTCCTGGAGCAGGAGATTTTTTTTTTATCTCCAAGTTCTACAGAGCTTCTTGAGCCTTACACTCCTGCAGAAGCAACACATTCCATTCTCTAGCCTAAGGCAGCTCCTACCGAAGAAAACAGACCTCAAGACTCACAGGTGAGCATCATTGGCCATAGCTTCTTAATCCCATTTGCTAACTCACTGCAAAGTCCCCGGCAAAATCCCACCCTGCTAGATGATGGGCCTATGATCTTAGGAGATAAGGCTTCCTTTGTATGCTCTAAGACCTCTGAGGGCATTCAAACTCTATCACCCTTTGGCTTAATTGAAAGCAAGTTGTTCCCAGGGCATCCTTTGGGTAGGCTACCGAGTCATCTGTGAACTCTGAAGGTCTTGAGTGGTTTCAATCCTCCATCTAGGTAGGATTTCTGGTTTATGCTTAAAATAGGCATGTATTAGGTAGGTTAACAGGCTGCACATTATGAATATCCTTTATGCACACACAAATTGCCTCAAGGATTTATTTTGTATTCAGGATTATATATCAACCTAAGCTCTTTTATTTTTTTGTGTCACGGAATCTTTAAAGGGAATTTCTGTTGCTTTGATACGTGGTATCGTTGGAGCCTTGGGGAACTCTCTTATTCTGGCTAAAGACTGGGCAGCTTGTAGAGTTTACATCAACTCAGGGAACCTGATCTCTTTCTTCCCAGTGGGTTATTTTTCAGGAGCACAGAGATAAGATAAAGTCATGATAACCAGGGTTTTGCATTGGTAAGGAAGATAGTGACATGACAGAACCTAAGGGAAAGGAGACTACCTACAGTGATGATGAGAACTCCAGAAATGGACCTTGCCAAGCCATCGCAACACAGTAGCTATTCTGTGTTCCCCAAATGAGGCTCTCACGGTGCATCTGAGGCCCCTCAGCTCTTACAGATGTCGGGTAATACTCATTTGCTCTTCAGCGTTCCAGTTGGGGATGACTTCAGTGACAGAGTCAGAAAGGTCATGTAGAACTTCTAAAGAGTTCTCTCCTTTCCATACACAAGCAATGTACATAGAGAAAATAATACATAGAGAAGCAATATTTCTATGGAGGCCAGTGCTCATAAATTAGGAGAGACCTATTTCTTGTGAATCTGTAGATTCTAATGAGTAACTATGTAAAGCAGCCAAGAATTATCTCAAGATCACTCGTCTAAGACCTGGGTCTTGTTGTTGCTGCTGCTTATTTGTTTCCTTTTTTTTTTTTTTTTTTAATAAAAGATACAATTCTTGCAAAATAACAGGAAAAAAAATCCCCAAATCCCATAGTTAGGACCACACCTGACACAGAATGACATGGGTTTAGACTGTCCTTCAAACTCTGATAGATTCTGAATAGCCTGAAGAAGACCAGAGCAGCACTTCTCTTGGTTAGTCTGGGGAATCTGTCTTGCTGCCTTCAGACCAAGGGTTGGTGAAACAAAACAAAACAACAACCACCCAAAAAAAAAAAAAAAAAAAAAAAAAAAAAAAAAAAAAAACACTGATAACCAGTAAGAACCAGCATGGAGAGCAATTTTTTCTTTTTTAATCTGTCTATTCAAAAAACGGAAGGTGTTCACACCCATTCTACTCCTTTCTTCCCTCTAGCTGGTTAGGTGTTACAGGAAGTGGACAGATGCATACTCAGCAGGCTGAATAATGGTATCAATACCAACTCTGTGCTGAGCAGCTACCACATCAGAAGACGCTGGATACTCATTTTACCGAGTTTGCACCGCAACTTAATGGAAAGCCAACCGGTAAAAATCTCTTCTCACCTCAGGCATGTAGAGCAGTGAACAGCAGGGGTTGTCTCCGGGAAGTTTCTGAGGCTCCACCCACCCTCAAGAACACTCCCAGCTGTGCCAAGAGGCCCCATAGTGCCTCGCAGGTGTGATCAATACTTCCTGGCCTGTTTCAGTTCCCTAGACCCCAGCGTGCCAGTTCTCAAAGCCACCACCCTACTCCACCAAACGTTGGTGTTGACATAATTAGACTAAATCTTAAGAGTGAAATATGTTCTGTTCGCCTTACAGCCAAACAGATGTTTACAATTCAAATGAAAGAAATACAAACGGTAGGGACTTTTTCCTCCCCTTCTTCATCTCCAGTGATCGCTCTTTTTTTTTCCTTGACACATTAAAAATGTGTAAGCAGTTACAAGAGTTTCCTGTGCCTGTTTGTTTTGCGGTTTCATTTCCTCGAGGTGCGATAGATGGAGTAGGATCTTTCTGGGCTGTTGCTGTCACCACCCTTTAGCCTTTCTCCGTTTACCAGCTCTCTGCCCTGGCTCACGGGAGTCCCCTCCCCCTATGACAGCAGATATTAATTGTAGTCAAACGCAAAGAGGGGTGGGGGAGGCTTAGTTTCCATCACCCAGGCCTTTGATGGTGTGTCAGCAGCGAATTGTGCTGTTTGGAAGGAGGGACGGGCTATTACAGGTGTTGCTACAGCCGGTAGCTGCTGCTTCCTCCCCGAGACAGCCAGCGCTACTGCCCAGCAGAACAAAAGAAAGGGAATAGGGTATGCTATAGCTAGCTGCTGCCTCACAGTGTGTCTTGGTGTGTGCTCAGGGATTAATTCTAAATCCCCAAAGCATGAGGAACTTTGGATCATGGTGTGGTGATTTTCCAGAGTATAAAAATAAAATAAAATAAAAAGCAACGCACCTCCTTCCTCGTGAAAAAGAGCTGTCCAACAGATTATGCTTCTAGATGCTTTGGTCCACGCTTTTTGGGGGGTCAAAGAAAAGAGATTGAATTTCAAGTCTCAAGTATGTGCATTTTAGCGTTTATGGTGGCACATGAAGTTTCCAGTGTACCTCCCGCTCTATTTTCATCAAGCAAGGGTGGAAGAACCAGCCAGACGAGTTTGAGACAGCTTAAATACAAGAGGTGCTTACTGATGGGATGCTGACAAAGGAAAGGAGATGATATTAAGCTACCTATGCATTTTCTGTTTTGCTCCTTCCGGAAGCTGTAGAAGGAGCTACGACTCTGTGATTCCAAGGTCCAACCAAGGCCCAGGAGTGGAGAGTCCTAGAAAACTAAAGCAAGGCATATATATGTCCTTGCGAGGAAGAGCACAAGAAAACAAGAAGTGTCAGTTCTGTCCTATCCATTATTGGTAGACAGGGAGGGAGGTTGAAGCTAAACCTGCATTTGTAGAAACACTTATTTTGAAAAAGAATTAAATCAGATTGGACAATGTTTGCGCAGAAGTATGAACGCAGCCTTGGCTAGCCAGTCACCTCCGCGATCTGATACACTCCAGCTCCCTTAAAACGTGCAGAGTTCAAGTCATATTAATTCCCCCCAAATGTTTTGATTCAAAGTAGTTTGTATTTTGTGTAGCCAAGGGCAATCGGGAAAGCGCTCCTGACTGCAAGTGGCCGGTGGGTTCCCTCTCCGAGTGGCCCAGAGGCTACAGCGGTATTTAAGCTTCGGAAATTAGCCTGGGGCTGCAAGGCAAGATGATCACAAAGCGAAACAAGGGCGCTGCCCCTCTACACTTTTTTCATCCCCCCACCTCCTCCTCCTCCTTCTTCTCTCTCTCTCTCTCTCTCTCTCTCTCTCTCTCTCTCTCTCTCTCTCTCCAGTTTGCCATGATTTCACAAAAGAGATCAGGGCCAAAATGTCCCTTTCCACACCCACACAAGAAGTCTGAGTCTTCTCATCTTCAACACCACGTGTGTGGAGGCTAGAACCCCTTTATCCAAGTGAACCCCATGTCGTGATTCTATGCTGGATCCACTTATGATTAGTTTCATTATCGTGGTCGTCATCAACATTTTGTTTTTAAATACTCAGAGATAAATAAAAAGGATTCAGTGTCTGACAAAGAGGAGGAGCCATGAGGAGGCCTCAGAAGAGTCACCAGGAAAAAAGGAGTGGGCTTTTCCTTCCTTCCTCCCTTTCTTCCTTCTTTCCTTCTTTCCTTCCTTCCTTCCTTCCTTCCTTCCTTCCTTCCTTCCTTCCTTCCTTTCTTTCTTGTAATGATTAAAAACCTAGGCGGCTCCTGTAAATAGAAGGCTCGTTTCTTCGAGAGAGATGCCTTTTGAAACCTACTGTCTGAATATTCAACGAAGGCAAAGCTCCACTCTGTACGAACAACATTAATATGATCTCTGCAGAATTTGTTACTCAGAAATATTAACATATCAAAGCCAACGCCCGAGGCGAAAGAAGCTATCGATACACGAATGCAGGGTAAAGTAAAGATTATTGGTTCTGATGGTCGGAGTGGCGGAGCTGCGGGCAAAATCGCGCACACCATTAACCGGGAGTGAGCGCGCAGGGAGCTGGGCCTCCGAGGCGGCTGCAAATATTTTATCTAGGTGGTAATTACCTCACTGCTGCCTCCCTGGTCTGTCCATGTTATCTTTTGGCCATCAGGACTTCGTTTACAAGGGGAAAAATGTAACTGACACTTAACAACGTGAGTCAGAGAAATGACATTTTGTTCTTTACAATTTAGGGACTGATGACTCGCTATCCCTCCACCCTTCTGTAAACCAGACTAGCTTTTTTCTACCAACCTCAGGTAGGATCACTAGGCAGGTATTTTTATCTTAAGGCAGACCTTGAGAGGGAGCATCTTGGGGAGTGGAATATATTTTTCCTAATTTTGTAAATGCTGGATACTATCAAGACTGTAAATATATCCAAGAACTTAATAAAAGAGAGAAAATGGGAACAAAAAGACTTGTGCTTCAAGAGAGACCGTTCTGTAAAGTGTAGATTGGAAAAAGAAACAGACATTTCCACAATAGGAGTGATGGGACGGGAAAAGGTAGCTTAACAATTTAATGTTCTATTTTTGATGAATCTGAGATGACCCAAGTTAATGATATTAGGAGTTCTGTGGTATATGCAACATGCCAATGAAGAAAAGGGGTTATCTAAGTATTTTGACATTAGGGGAATAGCCAGGGCTGGCAAAATATAAAGTCCTTGCTGTTCATTTGGAAATTATGAACACTAATAGCTGCAGAGTCAAGCACCAGCCTCCCCGCCCCCCTTCTCTCCAGAGCCCAGACTGCTCCTGTCCTGTAAGATGTGTGGAAAGACAGAGAAATACTCAGGTGTGGATCTGAATTACTCAGAGGTGGGGGCTACAGACTTTGTTGATGTGATGAGTAACTCTGAAGTCCCAGTTTTTTCCCCTTGGGAACCACATTTTTCTGCTCCACAGTCAACTCTTGGTTTAAAATAACAATACTAAGAGAAGGATTTTAAAAGGTGAAACAATAGGTGCTGAATTGTACAAGAACAAGCAAACATCACCCAAGGAAATTCACTTCTGTAGTTGTGATAAGGCAAGAGTGCATTTCTATCTTTCAGGCACCTCAAAGCTTAGCTCCTGTTGGATGGTCAGGTGAAAGGGAGGTGTTTCCTTACTCTCCCTTGGAACTTTATTGATTTCAGGACGTCTACAGTTTCAGCGCTCAGCATGGAATTCCTCCTGTTGTCAGCTACGCTACAGTCATTTGGATGCAACAGTCAAATGTTGGGAGAGGTACTTTAGTAAGTGCGAAACAGAACGCACAAACCGCGGCAGAAAGCTGGGCTCTGGTTGCAACCGGCTTTCTTCCCTAATTAGTGGCGCTGTCCTTCAGCACCACCATGCCTGTGCGCCCTGAGCGCATGGCCTCACCTTTAGTGTTTTTCCTTCCCAAGAGACCTCATTCAGAAAGACTTACCTAGTCCCCCTTTCACGGTCTTTATTTTACTTGTCCAAAAGTTATGGGTAGTTAAGTTTAATGTTCAGAAACTTCTCTCTCTCTCTCATACTATTTTAATACTGCTGAATACCAGCCTGGCTGGAAAGCTTAATGTTATTACCTTTAAATACCTATAAGGAGTGATATGCATATGCTAAAAAATAACTTTGAAATCTCTAAAGTGTGAAACAATAGATTCGAGTAATTCTTCTAAATTTGACATAACTTGCAAGCCCACACATTTGGAGCAGCCAAGTTCCAAATATCCTTTGTTTTCTCTCTTAGTGTTTCAAGTGGATACTGGGTCATGAAATCTGCATTTAAATACAAAATAGCCCATCGTTTTCGAAGAGTATATTACACACACACACACACACACACACACACACACACACACACACACACACATCATCCCACTAACTTTGAAAGAAAAGACAGACTAAGGGACGGTTATTTGGTACCATCAGAAGTTTAGCGGTTTGGTTACTAGAGACAACTGTGGCCCTGAAGCAGGAATTAGTCTTGGTGAATAGGCTACGTCTTATTAATTCGTATGAAGTTGGGATAACAGCTGGTCCCTCTTGCCTCATGTGTTCCTCGGGTTACTGGGCATGCTAGGAAAATAAACTTCAGAGGCTCTGGGTACAGTTAAGCAGGGAAGCCAGCAAAATCTGCACTGCCTTGAGGCCCTGTGAATGTCATAGTTCAAAACCTTTTGTCAAAATGGAACATCTGAGATGCAGCCCCCTTCAGTGCCTCAGCTGAATGCAACAGCTCTCTTCTCTCGCCTCACCCCCCTTTCCAATGCCAGGGGTAAGTCTGGATTCAGATGTTTTCCTCAACAGATGGGAACAAGAAAGCTTTACCCAGTACACTTAACACTACCTCCTCCTCCCACCCTCCTTTAAAGAAAGAAATGTTATGGACGCTTCAAAAAAAAATAAGGCAGCTACAATATTGGTGACTCATTAGCCTCCTGGAAAGCCTCAATGATATAGCCTTTCACAGAATCCCTCAAGGCCCATAGCTAACACCATCACCCCAAACACTCAGGCTGTGGCTGGCACATTAGGTCTAAAAGAAACCAGAAATCCTGCTCCAGGACGTGGTATTGGTGAAGGGAAAGAAGTGTGAAACTTTTTTTTAATCCCAGTAATTGTGTCCCTAACTTTGATTCTGTCGTCATTCTATGAGGAGTAGCAAGTAGCTCCTAGAAGTCTTGGGGCTCATCCAGTACTAAGGTGTCAATAAAAGGAAAGGAGGTTTTTTAAATGTAGATTTTCCTGTATGGACCTGGAATAATTGACTAACATAATTCTTCTCTTAATCAGCAGACAAAGAACCTGATGTTTACAACTCTCCCCAGATCTTCAAAACAAAGAAACAGATTAGGAAGGAATGTTTGGGGTCAAAGTGTTCCTACTCACCTCTTCTTATCACTCCCCCTTGGCCATTGAGAACAATTCCACACTGGGCTTCCACAGACCCCTTCACAAAAGAAAAAGAAATACAAGTATTCAGATATGAAAGGCACAACCATGTGGGTTAAGTATTTCAAACTACCGTATCCATGACCCCCATCTCATGAGACCATTGAAAGCACCACTGAGCTGGGACAAGCTTAATGGCAAACAGAATTTTAAGCAAAATATTTAAGGGAAAAAACCCTACAATCTAAGAGTTCTATTCATCTTAAGGTATGCATTTTATACCCCTCCCCAATATAACACTTCAGAGAGCTTAATATTTTCCTTTGGGCATAAGAGGCTGTGAAGCCCTTTGAGTCCCAGAGAAGGAACACAGCATATACACAGGCAGGGCACATTCACTGCTTTCTGGGTGGGGTTCTGGGTTTCTTTGGAGGGTCAGAGGATGTATTTCACATGGAGGAATTGGAACATCTTATAAGGATTCTGGTTTTCCCCAAAGCAGGAACACTGTATAATCCTATCCAAAATGGGCCTCATAGAGGAAACACCTTCAGGTTCACTACCTATAGGTCCTCAAGCTCCTAAGGTGCTGAGTGAGCATTTGAGCTGGAAAACTGGAAAGGGTTTGCTGGTTCTTTATTAAGAAAAATAAAATTTCTCTCTGTGTCGGTCTTTCCCCCCCCACTTCAGAATCAAAACGTGTTAAAAGCTCATTTTCCTTTACAAACAAACGAGGTATTGGACGTGAAAGAGGCCTTGAAGGGTGTTAACCTACCCAACAGCCCGTGAAGAGTTAAGTAAATGCGGAGAGAGTCGGTGCATAATAAAAACCCACTTTACAAAACAACCTTTACAGCCCTGGCTCCCTTTTGCCTCCCCATTTTCACCATATTGAGGCAGGCCTGTAAGACCCCCCTTTTCAACCTACTCACCAGCTCGTTCTTATTTTAAATGTTCTGCCTTAAAGTGATTATCAAATCAATATGAAAAAAAAAACTTGAAGACTGAGCATAAATTAAAGCGGTGATGGGAAAAGGTGTGACAGTTTCCTTTGTTGGCCATAGCAAATCTTTTTAGGAGACTCAAAGATGGAACTGAAGCCACAAGACCGTTTGCATCTGTTAGGCAGACTTAGACCGCCCTCCAAACCATTGGACTTTCACTTAAAATTCTGTGCAGGGAAAAGTATATTTACATTTGTTGCATTTGAAATGAGGCATATGCTGATGAATGTTTTAAAAAGGAAGAAATAAAAGGAGAGAGACAGGTTTTCCCCACACACTCCCTCCTCACTTCTTGTTTTAAATGTAGCTATGGTTTTTTTTTCTCTTTTCTCATTCTGCCAAGTACGTCTACAAGAGTAGAATAACTTTATAGATTTATAAAAATGTCTTAGTATTCACACATATTACAATACATGCACTTATGTACACATATAGAAGTCTTTATGACCGTGTATGCATACATCGCACACCGTACTCTTTCATCTAATATTTTAGTGTTTCCTTCCTCAGTATGAGTAATACTATTTCAACGTGAGTAATAAAAATGAAAGAAATAATAAATATATAAGAAATAGGTAGGAATAAAGACTTTAAAGATATCTAATGTGTTAAAGGTAAAGAACACCAAGCTCTCCAAGGAAGCCGACTAGTTTCCTCTCACTCTTTGGCGCACTGTTAAGATGTTTATTAGAAGAAACATATCTTGGTCTCCACTTAACAAACCTTTCCCCCTTCATAAGTAAAACATGTTGTTTGGTCAGATGACATTGCATAAAGACCAGTTGAATGGCACTAAGTCGAAAATTGGATAAACTACGGTGTCCTTTTGCACAGGATTCTGCCTTTGTTTGGTGCTTGCAAATGTCCTAATCCTCTCTTTTGAAAAATGCCCAGCTTTGTGCCTAGCACAGAAAAAAAATTTGTACAGATACAAAAAAATCAGCAGCAGACGTGGCTATTAAAAAGAGTAAATAGGTTTTAGTTGAGCTAAGCATTGAATGGCAGATTTCGCCCCCTCCTGAGACCGAAGGGGATCCTTGTGAAAAATATAAAAAGTGCCCCTAAGCGAATAAAATTATTTTGTGAACATAAGTGTAGAAAGTCAAGGTTTAAGGAGTGAAATCTTTTTTTCTTGTGCATGAATCTTGTGGTTCTGGCTCTTTGTTGTAACTATAAGAGATTTCACTTTAATTTAAAATTAATCTCTTGCTCAGGGGTACAGCAGGGGGAAAGATATTCTGTGCGCAACAAGAGGGGCTCTTCGGTCTCCAAGTTGTGCTCTTGGAATAGCTTCCCACTCCAGTGCAGAGCGTGGAGATGGCAGGTTTTGTGCAGGCAGAAAAAGGAAGGACTCACCATGGGCAGAGATGCACTTTCCCCTAGAAGGAAGTTCAAGTGTGACTCTTGGCTTTTGTGGGTTTATTGATTTGAAATGTACCTAAGACAATGGAATCACTTAATTAGAAATTCGGTTGTTGGCAGTGAACGTGGAAAACGTTTAAAGAAAGTAGGAGACTTGATTAAGTGATGGTCTGTGAAGGGTCTCACTTTGTTTCTACCCTCTCTCCTTCCTTCCTTCTCTTCCCTTTCTCCTTCCCCCTTTTTATCTCTTTGTCTTGCTTCCATTATTTACTCATTTTTGACAGTATAATGAGTTGCATCTTATGTAAGATGGGATGATCTGAAGAGAAAGAATAAAGAGTCACGGCATCCTGCTGGGCTAAGGGCTCGGGTATGCTCAGGCAGAGAGAAACACACCTATACCCGGCGACTTGCGTTGTGCAGATTATTTAATTGAGCCTTTTATTTGTGGTTCCTTACTTGACACAGCCGTCTAATATGTTTGGGAAACTTTTGGTCAAGCTTGCCCCGACAATTTCCTGAGAACAAACAACGTCTCTCCCCTCCTCATCACGATAGATATTTCCCCCTATAGGTTCTGTTTAGGCCAGCTGGAAATCTCAGAGTGGACCCTGCAAATTATGGAAACTGAGGATACAATTGATTGGTTGTCAGCTTTTAGGAGTCTTGCTCTGAGACCCTCTATTCAAACCCAGCTCCATTGACCCCCACAAACCTATTCTCTCAGGGACAGAAATGTAGATTCACAAAAGATGTCTGATGAGTAGCCCCAGGTAGGGGCTGCAGCTATTGATTCAATGAGAGGAACTAAGTGGGCACAGTCCTCCTGTAATTTGATGACTTTCCCTAAATTGGGTGTGAATGTGTGTGTGTGTGTGTGTGTGTGTGTGTGTGAGAGAGAGAGAGAGAGAGAGAGAGAGAGAGAGATGAGGAGAGAGGAGGAGAGAGAGAGAGAGAGCGAGAGAGAGAGAGAGAGAGAGAGAGAGAGAGAGAGAGAGAGAGAGAGAGAGAGAGAGACTTACAACCGGAGCATTAACGGGAGAGCGGGAGGGGCAGAGCAAGGGGAGGGAGGGCGCAGACAAATCCGCTGCACGCTTATTTACCTGCAAGTCGTCGGCTCCCGCGGCGGCCAGCCCCAGGCTGGGCCCTGGCAGGAGTCTTTGATCTGGGTGCATTCCATACTGTGAGCCATGGCTCATGAGGGACAGGTCGTGGCGGCGGTAGGCATCGAGGCAGCCCAGCTCCCGCCTCTGCTCGTCCAGGCAGGAGGACTTGAGAGCCCGCGCATTGTGCAGGTTAATAAAGTCGGTGGGCTCCCCGTGGTGAATCTGCTGGTAGTACTGTTGTGAGTGGTGGAGCGAGTTCAGAGAGTAGGCGTCGGGAGTGACCGCCGGGTGGCTGTGCTGGAACTCGTAATGGAAGGACTGGTGGTGGAGCGGGGTGTACTGGTGGTTAGTGGAGAAGTAGGGGGTCGCAAATTCGGTGCCGGTGGTGGAGTAAGTTAAAGGAGAGGAGGAGGAATAGGCAACCGTGGAATTGGCTACGGACTCCAGACAGCCAAGCTGCATCAAGCGGTAGCTGTTTGATCCGTCGTGACGTATCTGGAAGGAAGAGGGGGAAAGGGGAGAGCAGAAAAACTTGAGGTTTGTCATTTTGCAACCAAGGCGCCACTCGCCCAGAGTCGGGACTTTTCCCTGGCTCTCTCTCCTAGAAGGAGAGAGCGCGAGCTGAGCTCCCGAGAGCTGCCGGGCTCAGTGAGCGCTTTCACCAAGCTGACTTCGCTGCCAGTTGAACTGGGGGTGGGCGGCCTCGTCTTCACAGTGGAGAAAACGGGGTGGGGGGAAATCCCCCACCCTATATAGGTGCGGGCGACATCACACATGCACACACAGTCACACACAGACAAACAGTCAGACAGACAGACACACACAGACACACAGACAAACATGTACACGCACACTCGCGCGCGCGTGCACACACACACACACACACACACACACACACACACACACACACACACACACACACACACACTCACACCTTTCCCTTCCCAACTTTTGCCTGGAGCCAGGTGTTGAAGTCAGGTTTGCAGGTGACTGGGGGCTTCAGGAATTAGCAGAGTCCAGAAACAGAGACCGCCAAGAAACACCTCGCTGCTCCAGCCGGACCCAAGCACCAAAATGCCGCCTGGCCATGCTGAGGTGTTCAGCCTGGGCTGCTCAAAAAATACCATCGTCCACATCTATAAATGTATATATATACACATATATATTAAAATTCCAGTTTGTGCAAATTGTTCAACTTGTTTGCTTCCGTAAGCCACTTGTGTCCCATTCTTTGAATAAACCCCTTTCAAAAGGAGTGTTTTCTTCCCCATCCCCCACGTCCACCCTACCACTCCACTTCAGTCCTTTTTATTTGCTTTTCGGAGAATCCTTTCTGTGTCTCTAGATTTCTCCTCATTCACCCCCTTATTGTTAGGATTATGTTTCTCTCTCATTACGGCAAATGGCGCTTAACGTGGAGGAGAGTTGCCCTCCCTGGCGACAGATGTCATAACGAACTTTCTCCCCTTCCCTTCCTTAACTTCTCCCGAAAGCCAGATTATAATTAAACTTAACGGTCCAATATAGATTAGAGGCAGGGGAAGCTGCCACCACCGCCGCCACCACCACAGCCGCCACACACTCACACACTCACACACACTCACACACTCACGCGCGCGCGCTCACAAAAAAAAAAAAAAAAAAAGTAATAATACCTCCGCATCGTGGACTAGTCCGGGAAAGGTAGTTGACATGTTGGGTTTCTCCAAAAGCTTACGATGCAATTTCCCCCTCCAAAAAAAGAATCAGGAAAAAAAAATCCAAAACTTCTTGTATTTTCCAATTTTTTTTAAAGGAAAAAAATGTTCTGTAGAAAGAGATCTAAATTGCAATGGTTTTGCCCGGATCAGATAGCTCCTTGCCTCGTACCCACTTAAAAACCTGTAGGAACAAAATTTTCCCTCTGCACAAAAGCAGCTCCCTGGAACAGATTTTGTACTTGCTGAGAATTTCTTTGGCTGATGTCGTAGGTCCCTTGGTAATATAGAAGTTTTGAAAATTAAGCATCAGCACTGAGAACTGGGAGGACAATAGGCAGAAGAGATTTATCCCATGAGACAAGGAATAAATATTGTATCTTCGCCTAATAAGGAACTGGAGGTTCTTTCAACATTTTTATCCATTTTCCACAACCTTTATCGTACTTTCCTATACCGACTGAGGTGGGGACTCATCTCTGCTGAGAGCATTTGCACATTTTTATTGTGAAGATAGAAATCTACCCCCAACATGTGCATGTTACAGACAGAAATATATATTAATTAAACCTTTCTTTTACATGACTGAGCATTTGCTCCCATTGGTTAGACTCCCTGGATCCTGAAAGCCGATTTTTCCAACAGGCATTGGAATCAGTCTTACCCAGTTGGGGTGTCTGCCTTCTTCCCAGTAAAAACGATACTGTTGTTCTCATATTTACATTGAATTTGGGTTCTTTCTCCCTTTTGAAAGGCAACACCAGGTGGTGGCTAACATTTTTTCAGCAGTTTTTAAGATAAATAACCGTGATGGACAGTCCTAAGTTTCTGTCGCAAAGAAGTAGGACAACTGGAAAAATGCAAAAGAATAAAGATGCGTGAGGACACTGAACACTTAAGTCTCTCACTCCTTCATCTAGCCTGTGTTCCTCCTCGCTCACGGTTTCCATTTTTTGCTTCCTTGTAAGCAGTGATCTTTGTTTTGCTTTTTATTTGTTTGTTTTCTTTCTTTCCTTTCCTTTCTTTTTCTTTTTCTTTTTCTTTTTGAAGGTAGAGACTGTGGAGCATTCAACAGTGGAAGCTGGTACTTTAGCTGGTACTAAGTAACCCCTAAATACTTAGACATTACATTTTACAAAGAGGGCACTGGAGGAAGACAACACACACACACACACACACACACACACACACACACATCTATTTTCATGGCAGATTTCTCAACTTTTCAACAGTTTTAGAATTTTACTTCATTCATTATCTAGTGTTTTGAAGGTGTGTGTGTGTGTGTGTGTGTGTGTGTGTGTGTGTGTGTGTTTGTGTGTGTGTGTATCATGGCTACAAGCTCAAAAGATGGAGGCTTTGCAAGGTTTTATTAGCAAACTTGCCTATACAAGGAAAAAAAAAAAAACCTTGCCGCCTGGCCCCAATGGCTCATCTCAGAGATAGACAGGGTAATTCAGTCTTAATTGCTATTTCATTGGGTTAGCTTTTAAGTGTTTAAGCTGAGAAGGTGTCTTAATAACAAGCCACAGGCAAACAGACATGTGGCTTTTTTTTTCCTGGTTGGGGGTTTGGGAGGGTTTATTAGGGCATGCTCTTGCAGGGTAGCTGGGGCTGTCACTCAGAGCTTTTGGCTCTCTATACAAATGGACAAAAGCACATGACAAGAATTAAAATGCATTGTCAGAAATGGAGATCAGAGATGCCTCACTTCCACACAGGATCAGCAGCCAATATTTGCTCCCCACGTCAAGGTAGACTTATCTCTACCCTACCAGCCTCCACCATCGTGTAATTTTACAATGTAGTCTAATGAAGTCAGAGACATTTCAGTTGAGGCCAATGAAGATGAAAAGGAAGAATATAGGATTTGATCTTTAAGTAGGAGGAGAAAAGGAGCACTCTTGGTGCTTACAGACTGTGCCCCAAAAGGCTTGCACTAGAGTCTTTGTTCCTATCTCTGAGCCCAGCTCTCATAGCTTATCCACTGTGGACATCAATAATATGATCAACCGTGGTAGCCCATGGGATCTGGACCCTGATTCTCTGACCTTATCTCAGAAATCTTGCCTTTGAGAAAGTTCAACTCCATTCCCAGTAGAAGAATATGGAGAACCTTCTAGCTATCTTGTGAGTGAGGAGACACTTTTCCCTGGTGCATAATGTCTACTTCATAAGGAGTCTGCAGTCACACAGAGAAGGACAGTACCTTCTCAGAGAAGCAAAACCCATCTGTCTCCATCCTTCTCAACTGTCAGGAATGTCTGTCTTCAGTTAAGGTGAAGGGCTCTTTCGTTTTAGCTTACATTCAAGGAGAGGGTGCACCCAGGAGGCTCAGGACACCTGGCTGCCTTGGCTTGCTGTGGAGTACCTTTGATCCACATATTCATTCCCATCTCCAGAAACAGCCATAAACAGCCCCTCTCTTCAAATGGAGTCTTGTGATGTTCTTGGTAATGGAGCTTAGAGCCTCCACAGTAGGATGCCTTCTAGCTGCTTCTTCTGTTCTGAATACGTCATGACATTCCTGGATTGCTGGCAGTTGTATCTCTCCATTGCTTTCCCAATCCTCATGTCACTTCTCTGAGGGACTTTACCCAGATATAGGATATGCAGGGGTTCTTTATGCTAGCTGATGAACACTCTTGCCTTAGGAGGAAACTAAAGATCATAGAGCAAGAGCAACATTTGAATACATCCAAGGGAGATAAAACACGAAGGATGTCTATGCTTTTTTGTTATAGGATCTACTCTCTCAAGCTCCATTAGAACATGGTGCCCCCATCTCCAACTCTTTACATCTGAGACAAAGGGAAACTTCAGCTGGTCAACTGCTTCCTCCCACCTATATCTACTGTAAATACAAAAAAAAAAAAAAAAAAAAAGCTGTCTCATCCTGATCGGATGGTTGGGGAAATCATCTGTGCCATATGCACTAAATGGTCAGTATTACCTTCCATCTGCTCTGGGGTTGCTCAGTGTGCCCCCTTAATAAATAAATCCATAGAGGCAGGTGTGTTTGATGCCTTCTGTGTGTTACATGCAGCCTCTGGATTTGTTTCTGCCAGACATTTCCCCCTCCTGTCCCCCCCCCCACTCTTCCAATTAATAGTCTTAAGCAATTAATAAGTGACATCTTGCTTGACCCAAAGACTAGGCTTTTCAGCAAAGTTAATTCCTCTTTTTCTGTTTTCTCCTATTCTAGGGGAGTGATTGACTACACATTCTCCAGGGGGTGTTGTAATTGAATTAACTGGCCACAGCATGCTGGATTTATGGTGACAGGCTGCCTGGGGCCCCTTCGGAAGGGGAAACTGGTGGTGTGCGCCCTGGTCTCAACTAGAGGCCTGGCTAGTGTATACCTACTCAAAATAACTCACAGGAGCATGAGGCAACCTTGCTAGCTGGAACTTCCAGAGTAGGAGATGTCTCTGCTAACAGCCATGCTTTTCTTCCTCTTCTACATCACAGAAGGGATTGCCCTACAAAAAAAATCACTCGAGGAATCTTCCAAGGAGGTTTTTTGTTTTGTTGCTATTGTTTGTTTGCTCAATGTCATCATAGCCCTGGTTAAGATTCAGAGCTGGAAGAATAGTATAGGAAGTTGCGTTTCCTTTTCCTGAGTTTCTAGGTGGCTACCATGCAGTTTGTCTCACTTTGGGTCTATTCTCAAGTGTTTTCACTGAAAGGATATGTAACTCCTGTAAGTTTGAGATTGGCAAACAGTTAGCAGCCAGTCATCTCAGGTCTTCTCCCTAACCTTAATAAGTATTTCTTCAACTTTTTCCTTCCTCTTCCACTTCCTGCTCCACCCACCCCCCTTTTTCTACTTGGGGCTTCCTCTTACCAATTTGCTTGGGTTGCATTAAAATAATTGCAATTATTTAACAGATTTTCTGTGTGTGTGTGTGTGTGTGTGTGTGTGTGTGTGTTTCTTGAAATCAAACTCAGGCTTTATACTAGGTAGATTGTCTCTCTTTTTTTTAAAATTAATTTATTCTTGTTACATCTCAATGTTTATCCCATCCCTTGTATCCTCCCATTCCCCCCCCCCATTTTCCCATTATTCCCCTCCCCTATGACTGTTCCTGAGGGGGATTACCTCCCCCTGTATATTCTCATAGGGTATCAAGTCTCTTCTTGGCAACCTGCTGTCCTTCCTCTGAGTGCCACCAGGTCTCCCCCTCCAGGGGACATGGTCAAATGTGAGGCACCAGAGTATGTGAGAAAACGGTTCAAGCTCTGAAGGTAGATTGTCTCCTACAGAGCCACAACGCTAGCTTCTATTTAGCCATTCCTTTCCCCCCTCTCCCCAGCACCGATTTAGACACATTTACCAATAGGAATTAATAAATGTATCTTCCTTTTTTCTCACTTAATCCCCTTCTCTCTCCATTTGACCACTCTCCCTCCCTATTCTGTCCTTTCTCTCTTCCTTCATTTTTGGAGAAAAGCAGAGAGAAGATTGACCCATTCACGTCATGCCTTAACGTTGTCTAAGAATGGAATTCAGTGTTTTCCGCCCTACCGGCGTATGCAGCTCTACAACCTGGGCATGAACTTATACAATAAGAGAAAATTTCCATTGCTGCTATGGAGTCCCTCGCTGCTAAGTTGTTCTTGTTCAGGGCAACAGTAGAATACTGAACACTCCAAAGGGTAGATGATGCTTGTCACACAGAGCAGCAGAGCACTCAATGATAGAGATGTCCGTTACACAAGTACTAACAAGGAGTATATGTTTGAAAGCTACTGCCCTTCAGTTCTGGTGCTCTTAGAGAACAGACCAGCTGAAAGACTTCAATGCCCTATCTTGGGCTTGTTCTTACTGTGTCTGCCCATAGGCACCCTTCCAATTTCTGCTAAGAGCCCCAGTCCTTTGAGGAACTCTTCTTGAATAGATTCTACTCAGGGCTTTGGCACTCTAAGGGGCTCCTCTCTCTCTCTCTCATCCTCTCCTCATCTCCTCTCTCTCTCCTCTCTCTCTCTCTCTCTCTCTCTCTCTCTCTCTCTCTCTCTCTCTCTCCCTCCCTCCTTCTCTCCCTCTCTCTCCCTCTTCCTCTCCCTCCCCATCACCTCTCTCTCTTACCCTAACTTTCAATCACTCAGCAGTTTCATGACCTGGAACCTCTCTTGGTCCATGGGCTTACAAGGATGCTTTCTTTGGGTTTTTTTGCTTCCCTTATCACAGTTGCAGTGGGCTTGAGCAGAGCATTCGTTCAATGGGTGAACAGACAAACCAGATGGACTTCAGACACCTAGTGTCTGAACCGCTTGCTGGATTCCCTTTTCCACCACTGGAAAGTTGGAAAAAGAAAGTGCTCCAGAAAGTTCAGAAAGTGTTCTAAATGACTCATTTACATGGACCTCTGTCTCTTGACTCATTTACGGGGATCTCCATCTCTTGACTCATTTATATAGACCTCTGTTTCTTCCTGGTCCCTTCATCCTATCCCACCTCTTTTTAGAAATTTCCATGCTTCTCTTTCTTTCTTCTTCTTCTTCTTTTTAAATTCCCAGCGACTCTTGACTCTTTTCCTCTCTCCTTACCTCACCAGTTTCGCAGTTGCAGAGGAGAAAAGGCAGGGCATTTTTTTTTTTAAAGAGATGGCTTTTACAGAATGTAGGGAAATTGACATTTCTGTCAGCCTCTCGAGTCATTTCAGTTTAAAGACTGTCACTGATTTTTAAAATTTCCCTTTCCTTCCCTTTTCTTTTCTCTCTCCTCCTGCCCGACCCTACCCCCGCCCTGTGAGCTGTTTGTCAAAAGCCTAGCACGGATCTGTATTCTGTTTCAGCCTCACAGCCAACAGGCAACAAGGATTCCATAATCGTACAGAGAAAATGCATTTGCAAGCAATTAAAAAGCCTTGCGAACATATTAGTGGAAAATGAAATAGGAAGACTCTTGTCGTCTGAAGTCTTTTCTTTGATAACAGTGAAACTTGGAGCTGAGGCCCTTGTCTGAGTGACTTCTCCCTTCTCTCCAACAGCCAGGGCTACCCCTCAGTCTCTGAGACCCTCTGAGAGTCTCTCCGGAGCTGTCTGGCCTGCCCATCACCTCCTGAGCTCGCACCCGCAGGCAGCAGGGCGCGGTCCCCTAGGGCGCGATGCCCCGCAGGCCTCCCGGCTGGCTGCCCTCATTTAGGCAGAAAGCCAGTTCTTTCCGCTCAATGCCTTGTTTTTTCCATGAGAAATGTACTCCTTTGGGCCAAGAAATGCCTGCGTTCCAACAGAGGTTGCACTGTACTCCACTATCTTATGAGGTTTTGAAAGTCTGTTTGACAGCCTTATGGTTGACTGTATCACCTCTGATTACCAAGTAAGTTAAAAAGTTTTATGTTAAGCTGGAAAAAATATATATATTGGCTCATTTGATCCCAAGGACAAGTCTTCGCCGCCCTGGTAGAGATATTGCTGTAATTTTTATCACTTTTTTTTTTTTTTTTTTTTTTTTTTTTTTTTTTTTTTTTAGACGAAAGAGTAAGAAAATTGACGGTACTGGTAAATTTTATTCAGAGCTTCACGTCGTAAGCCCAGTTGTCAGCGTTTTACAAGCATTATACACACACACACACACACACACACACACACATATATATATTATCTTCACAACAAACATATTTAAGTACAGAACAACCAGAAGGTGATAAAGAAACCCTGCCCGCTTCCACCTCACCCTACCCCTTCAGCTAGGCAAGCTCCGAAAACTGAGAGGGAAAAGGATTTGCATAATCATCCAGGAATCTCAGGACTTCGAACTTGAAAGATTGCAACTCTGCCTCTAGAGACTGACCCTTCTCCGACTTAAACTTTTCCAACACTAAACTGTTTTTCTTGTTTTCTTCTCCATTCCTTTCCAAACGCTTATGAGAAAACTCGCCAAGTGCTGCCCGCACTTCCTTTGCAGCAAAGGGCAGGCCATTGTGGAGACTGACGCTGGAAGCCTGGTGGACTCTGAGTCCAACTGAGCCCTCATTTTCCCCATGATTGGTTCTTACCTTTTTGCTTTTGGGTGTAGGCGCTTCCGTCTTCCAACATCCGGGTGGGTTCATTAGCAGTCAGAGGCTTCAGCTGATCTTCCAAGTCTGCCTGGGTTGCTGCAGGAACCTGAGGAGCAAGCTCTAGGTGACCAGCAGCTTTTGGGAGTGCCCTTAGTATCTGCTTTGCACCCTGAGAATGGTGAGGCTCTTGAACCCCCACAGCTGCCTAGAAACCAGGGGTTCAAGTAGGAAGGCTGCAGGAGAACTCCTGTACTCACCGGGGCCAGAGACCCGTTGCTAAGATTAAGTCTATGAGAAATAACATTTTTTTTAACTTGCAAAATGGAAGTAAACAAAATAAAACAAAACAACAACCCAAACTCCAAAAGTGTAATAACTCTCTTCCGGTTGTTGAGAAACTTGAGGTGGATATTCTTAGTGGTAGAAGGAGGGCTCAACAATGAGAGGTCTTGAGGTCCTGTCTTCAATACCAATGTGTAGTCTCAGCACTCGGGAGGCAGAGGCAGGAGGGTCGCTGTGAGTTCGAGGCCAGCCTGGTCTACAAAACGAGTCCAGCACAGCAAGGCTAACACAGGGAGACCCTGTCTTGAAAAACCAAAATAATAATAATAATAATAGTAATAATAATAATAATAATAATAATAATAATAATAATAATAATGAAGATGATGATGATGATGATGATGATAATAATAATAATAAAATCAGTACCAGTGTGTATGGGGAAGCATCTCCCTCCCTCCCTCCCTCCCTCTCTCTCTCTCTCTCTCTCTCTCTCTCTCTCTGTGTGTGTATGTGTGTGCACATGTGTCTGAGTGTGTATCTGCATGTGTTGTGTGTGCATGTGTGTCTCTGTGTGTGCTTTTGTTTGTGCTTGTGTATGTGCCTGTGTTTGTGCTTGTGTATGTGCCTGTGTTCGTGCTTGTGTGTTTGTGTATCTATGTGTGTGTGCCCATGTTTGTGTCTGTGTGCATGTATTTGTTCTTGTGTGTGTGTATAACTTGTGTGTGCATATCTGCAATTGTATTTGTATCTGTGTGCCTTTGTATGTGTGTGTGCTTGTGTGTCTGCTTGTGCCTGTATGTCTGTGTGTGCATGTGTGTGTGCACATGTATGGGGGTGGCATTAGATCAGTATGGATGATGAGGATGATTTAGAACTTGAATGAACTTTGGTTGTTATCCTAAGATGAGAGTTATAAAGAAGCTACTCAAAGAACTTTGCCTCACTACTGGTTTCTGTGCAGGATCTCAGACAAATGGCACCAAAAATACATCAGGAAGAGTCTTCAGAGAAGAATCTTACACTATCCAGATACAGGGCAGCACACTCAAGCCTTACTTTGGAGGTGGAAGTCTGCTATCTGCATCCACTCAACCCCAGGCGGGATCTATAGAATGGGAGCTTCCTCATCCTGACTCTCCTTTATGCCTTTTCTTTTGTGGCAAATTAGAACTTTCTCTTTTCCTCTGCACTTTAACTTTTTGCTCATAATATTTTTCAATGCCCTTTTCTTGTTTCCCTATCCACTTTCCCCTTCCTCCTTACCTCTACCTTCCTCTTCTCCTTCCTTCCAGACTTCCTTCTCTCCTTCCTCTGTCTCTGTCTGTCTTTTGCTTCTCATCCTTTCCTTATCCCTCACTTGCCCTAAGCATCTTATTCACTCCCATTTTCAGTTCACACCTTGCAAGGCACACTCTGCTGTTCCCCTAGGACCCCGTCTGGTTCTGACACCAGCTCTGCTCTGCTAACCTCTGAAGATGTCCACTTCACTTGTGCCTCAGTATCCTGGGCACTGTCTCCAAGACAATGGGTAGGGGTGAAGAGTCACTTCTCTGTCTCCAGTGCTTCATGCTCTAGCCATTCCAGTTCATAGATCCTCTCCTAACTTGCAACCAATCCCTGCACATTTGTCTAGTGCTGCAGATTGCTAGTCCTTGCCTCTTCTCCCTTCTAGTAGCCTTGGGGAGCTTTGAGGCAGCCAAGGCCTCCAGTTACTTCTTTTTTCCTTAAAGAGCTTTGTCTGCTTCTTCTGTCAATTACTCCAGTAGCCTCTCAGAGGTCCCTTTTATTTTTCCATTGACCTTTCCTTCCTTATGTACTGGAACAATGCCTTATTATTTTATTTATCTTAATCTCTGGTGCAATCGCCCTTTTATACTTCAACTTGGCTGTGTTAGTGTTTTCTGCCTTTACACTCTCTTGACTTCATTATGTAATCTTGCCGAATCTCTGTGCTCTGTGCATGCTGTTTAGACCTCACGTTTGTCTTTTACTTACCCTTGAATAGTTTTTGTTTTGAAACTCCTGGCCCATGCATGTTTACCTTATTTCTTTGTTTCTTGCTATCTTTTTTCCTGACTTTCATACTCACAGAAACTGTCCAGAAATCTGCACAGGTTCGGCTTCCTTACATATCTTGTCTAGTAGGATATTTCATTTAAGAGAAATTTCCTGTTCTGATAGACAGTATTTTATAAAGTTCTTTTCTCTGAAGTCAGTTCTGGCTGTAGTCGCTGTGATAATTAAACAGTGCGGTGGGTGGGGGTGGGAGACTAAGGGATGGGGGCTGGATTCCTCTCTCTTGATTTCTGTTTGTACAAGTAGAAGAAGGCAAAGCACTCTCTGACTCTGTCACTGACGAGCTGTGTGATTTCAGACACATGGTTTAATCACTCACTCTTTGCCTTCTAGCCAGGCTGTATTAAATGGAGATGGAGACAGCATTCTAGAGGAAACTTTTTCCCATTTCTTACGTGCTTTACCATTCCTTAGGAGCTGGAGGTCAAGGGTGTAGCATGGTGACAGAGCTTTTGCTTAGCACAGGCAAGAGCCAGCATTAGAGCCACATCCATACAATTATTGATATGTTTTACTTCTGTAACTTGTCTTCATTCTAATAGATAAAGTCTCTGCAGCATCATTGGGCGGGGTCACTTTTTGGCTATAATGCACCTTCTCCAACATTCAACTGTGATCTGTCTACCTTTAGATATTTCCGTGTCAGAGGAAAGAGTCTTAAGACGAAGAGTCTCAACTCAGAAGGTGATGTCTTTATTCTAACACCTTTCTCTATTCTTATATATGGCTTGAAGGGACTAGCATTGCTTTTCTACATGCTTTGTCTGTTAGTGCTCTCTTACAGTGATTAGAATTACAAACCCAGAAACAGTCAACTGTTATTTCTACCATTGTACCATTCTCTCTGTAGGTATTTTTCCTTTTCATCTTAATCACCTACACATTTTTTTCTCTTTTTGTCTTCAGATATAGAGCCATTCCTAAGAAATTACTATGAGGAGCAGATGACAGTATGCTCTGGAGAATGCTATAATATCTGTATCCAGCACATCCTAGACACCTGGCACAGATAGACCTTCCATGGAAAGGCCACTTTAAAAGGTTATCAGAAAAACATACATGGTACGTCCTCAGTTATAAGTGGATTTTAGCCATATAGTACAGGATTAACATACAATGCACAGAACCAAAGAAGATAAGTAACAAGGAGGATGTGAGGGAGGATGCTTAGATCTCACTCAGAAGGGGAAATAGAACAGACAGAGGTAGTGGTTGAAGAGGGGGAACAACGTAGGAGAGGAAACACAAAGAAATATCAGGGTGGAGATCAGACATGGGGATCGGGGCAGGAGGACAAGCCTGTAGAGAAAAAGAATCTGTGGGTGGGGGCGTCTCTGTGACAATCCAGAGACTTAAGTCAGGGTAGGCTCCTGGGAGAATAGGAGGATGACTCCAGCATATACTCCTGGTAGCAAGGCACATAGATGCTGAAAATGACTCCCCCTAACTAGATAAGACTCCTAGTAGAGGGAGGGGGAATACCAACCCACCATAGAAACTTTGACCCCAAATTTATCCTGCCTACAAGATGTGCAGGGATAAAGATAGAGCAGACAGTGCAGAGATTGAGGGACCATCCAACCAATACCTGGCCTAACCCAAGACACACCTCATGGGAGAGAGCTAACCTCTGACACTATTAATGATACTCTGCTATGCTCACAGACAGAAACCTGGAAGAGTTGTCCATTGAGAGGCTCCACCCAACAGCGCTTTGAAATAGATGCTGAGACTCACAGCCAAACATTGGGCTAGGAAGTCTTGTGGAAAAGTGGATGGAAGGAGAAAAGGACCTGGAGGAGGCAAGAGCTTCATAAGAAGACCAACAGAGCTAATTTAACTAGGCCCCAGAGGGGCTTGCTGAGACTGAAGCACCAACCAAGGATCAAGCATACAGTGGACCTAGGCCCCCTACACAAATATAGCCAATGGGCAGCTCAGGCTTCATATGGGTCCTCTGGTAAAGGGAGCAGGGGCTGTCTCTGACATGGGCCTGCCTTGCCAGGTCTCAGGGGAAGAGGATATATTCATTCCTGATGAGACTTGATGAGCTCTCCAGTTTCTGAGGAGTAGGGGAAGGGGGATGGGGAGAGGTTGGGGGAAAGGGAGGCGGGGGGGAGAGGCTACAATCAGGATGTAAAGTGAATAAACAAAGAAAAAGCAGTTCCACAAATGGACAGCCCAGGCTTGTGCTTTCTTGCCTTCACATGTAAAAAAAAAAAAAAAAAAAAAAAAAAAAAAAAAAAAAAAAAAGAGTCACCTCTTGAGACCTCTTTTTCTGAGAAATTAGAAACTAAATCCATCTTTGGACCTTTTCTCTACTGTTAGATACTGGCAACACTTATAGACTGTGATGAATTAAATATGTACAATATATTAGAAATACCTATAATGAATGCTGACATTCTGATAAATAATAGAGTGTAAAGTTCTTTGTATGATTGAACACTAACTACTTCACATATATTCATATGCAAGCAGTTGGAGAGAACAGGTTCTTTTCCTAGTTAAATGGGTAGAAACAGTCTTTCTGGGTGTGTTCCAATCTGAATGCTAAGAACTCTATGATGACAAAGCTGCGTAAATATATGTATACTGCCCTGACACATGCAAATGTGGCTTAGAGGAGAAAGGCCTTTTATTACTAACCGGAATTCACTGGTATTGACAGAGGAGGCACTGTGCAATATTAGAAATACATCACTGTCATGCATTTTTAGACTACAAGGTCAAATGAAACGCAGATCCAGTTGACAGCAAATTTCAAAACATTGACAGAGGGGAGGACATCCTACTGGGACTCTAGATGAGAGAAGCATGGGAGAATAGCAAAGTAGAAGGATCCAGAGGGTCCTGGAAACCTACAAGTAGAACATTATGATAGGCAGATTTGAGCCCAGGGGTCCCGCTCAAACTAAGGCACCAGCCAAGGATAATACAGGCGGTAAACTTTAAACCCCTTCCCAGATCTAGCCAATGGTCAGAACATTCTCCACAGTTGAGTGGAGAGTGGGATATGACTTTCTCACATACTCTGGTGCCTCACATTTGACCATGTCCCCTGGAGGGGGGGACCCGGTGGCACTCAGAGAAAGGACAGCAGGTTACCAAAAAGAGACTTGGTACCCTATGAGCAGATACAGGGGGAGGTAATCCCCCTCAGAAACAGTCATAGGAGAGGGGAATAAGGGGAAAATGGGAGGGAGGGAAGAATGGGAGGATACAAGGGATGGGATAACCATTGAGATGTAACAAGAATAAATTAATAATAAAAAAATAAAAAAGAACACTGAGATGTAAAATTTATGTATCTTGGGATATATTCATTTATCTCATGGCTGAAAAAACAATGACTTCAAATTACTCAGGCTCTGAAATAAGGATTTCAAACGGTTCATTCCAATTCTCCATGCTTTTCAAAAGTCAGAAAACCAAAGATCGCCTTAAAGGTTGCTCTGGAAGACACTGCATTCATTCGCAGCTCTACAGATAAATCAGTCTACCGTCTTATTCTGATATCATCACAGAAAACTTATGTTTTTTTTTTCCATTATGGAATTATGGTGGTTTGAAAAGGAACGGCCCCCATAGACTCATGTGTTTGAGTGCTTGGCCAATAGAAAGTGGCACTATTAGGAGATCTAGCATTGTTGGAGTAGATGTGACCTTAGTGAAGGAAGTATGTCACTGTGGAGGTGGGCTTTGAGGTCTCGTTATATGCTCAAGCTACGCCCAGTGTGGAATCCAGTTCCCCCATGCTGCCTTCAGATCCAGATGTAGAACTCTCAGCTACTTCTCCAGCACCATGTCTGCCTGGATGCTGCCATGCTTCCCACCATGATGACAATGGAAACCGTCTAACTGTAGGCCAGTCACAAGAAAATATTTTCCATTATAAGAGTTGCAGTGGTCATAGTGTCTTTTCACAACAGCCCAAACTAAATCAGGAATACTTAACATAGATAGAGGTAGAGGCTGTTAAGTTGGGATGATGCAATTTGATGACATTGAGCAACATTTAAGTGTCTTATAACACCACAAAATATATTCTTAAATGGGTGTTGTATAATCTCTGTACATAGAATATGGAGGCAGGAGGATCAGGTTACATAAGGTAATGTTTAAAAAATCTGCTCTTTTTATTTTACTTTAAAATTGTGTATTATTATTATTATTATTATTATTATTATTATTATTATTATTATTATTATTATTATTATTAGTGTGTGTGTCTTTCCTCCATGCATGTCTGTGCTCCAGGTGCATGCCTGATGCATGTGGAGGCCAGATGAGGGTATCAGATGCTATGGAATTGGAGGTATTATGAGCTGCGTGTGGGTGTTAGAAATTGAACACATGGCCTCTTGAAGAGTAGCTGGTAATCTTACCTGCTGAGACATCTTTTAAGCCTCCATTTTTATTTTAATCCCTCTCTCTCTCTCTCTCCCCCTCTCTCTTTCCATGAAGGCAGTATATTGTGGAAGAAGAAGATAACAAAAACAGAAACCAAATACTCAGAGCTTGTTCACTGGTATTGAAACATATACAAACTTGGCTCTACTGAAGACTTTCTCCATTCTAAGTAAGCATGGAAAATCAATATTAGGCTGAATATAACTGTGCATTGATGCCAATTGCGGTCCCATTCATGCACTGAAGTTCCAATTTCCAGTGTCATCCTACTTAGAGGTTGGTCCTTCAAAGTTGTAGTTAAGGCAGATTGAGGTGGTAGGACTGGATCCTATTCCACTCTTAAGGTACAAAAGTGGCTCTACAGAAAAGCTCATGCCAGGCCACCATAAGAGGTTGGCTATTGACAAGCCAAGGAGAGAAGCACTTGGAGAAACAAACCGCGTGGCACTCTGATTTTGGAATTATGGCAAATTTCTGCCAGCTCATCTCACCGGAGGCATTCTGTTACCACATTTCCAGCAAAGTGTCACAAGCCTTTTGCGAAAAACAGTAACAACACCAGACCCTGATGTGAAAGGGTTAGCCTGGTACTGGCAACTAGGCCTCTGTCTTGCTACACACACTCTTGCCTGGTACTCACAGTCACATTATAGTGTTTGCCTGCTGAACATTCTTACAGAACCTCAGGATCAGGCCAGCCCACCCTGTGTGCAAAGGGTCTACTCTAATTGCATCTGAACATATGACAAAGTAAGAATGTTGTATGAGCCACAAAATGCCAGCCATAGTCCTCTTCTGATAATAGGAAAGACTGACGCTTCTTTATCGGTTATGGCTTTAGTTTCATCCTAGTCTATCTCTTTAAAGTTTCTTGAGATCTCCAATCACATCTCTCCTGTGTTCTGTGACCACTCCACCCAGGGTGAACCCTTTCTTCCTTGAGTCTTCCCCCAGAAAACTCAATGATATTCCAAGTCATAGAAATACCTTTTTGTACTGTTTTATTTTAAGACAAAGTCTCGCTGTATATCCCTGCCTAGCCTGGAACTATCCATGTAGACAAGGCTGGCCTCAAACTCAGATGACTACTTGCCTCTACTTCCTGAGTGCTAGGATTAAGACACCACCATTATGCCCCACTAGAATATTTCTTACCAATGCTCTCATTAAGTGGTTCCCGATTTCCAAGAGTGTATAAAATCTCTTAGTAGAACAAGATAAAAATCTAAAAATTTCAACTCTAGGCATGTGCTTGGTGGTATTCGGGGGCAGGGTGAGCTAGAAAATGATGGCAAATTGAAATAAAATTACTTCCAAACATGATGCATTGTAAGTGCACAATACCTACTTGATTTCTGTATTTTAGTATAAAAGAATATGGAAAATACTCCAAAATTCCTATTGTGATAGTGGTGATAATATCTTGGAGGTATTGATAATAAAATATGCAATGAGAAATCATCTTGCTTTTGTATTCTTTCTTTCAGGTATGAACACTACAGAATTTAAATTCTGTTTGTCGTTTGCATTTCGTTTCCATTGCGTGACATTGGTTTACAAAGCTCCCCTAACAACTAATCCATCATAGTTCACATTTCATTGATTTTTCTGTTAAGAGACTTTCAAAGGCATATTAGAGGCCACACTATAGTGGATTAAAACCATGTCCAAAATCTCTGTGACTTCTCAGAACAAAAGTTTATCTTTAGTGCTTGAACCATTGTGGGCTTAGATTTTGCCAGGTAACGATCTCTCGACTAGAGTGATCTTTATTATCTTCCTATTTCAAGACAGAGGTGTGTGTGTGTGTGTGTGTGTGTGTGTGTGTGTGTGTGTGTGTGTGTGTGTGTTCCTTTTGTAATCATATTGGCCAGAGCTGGTCATGTGGGTCTGCTTAACTGTAGAGTGGAGTATTCCCTTGTTCTTAGAAGAGGAGAACTGAAAAGAAATAGCAGGAGTGACATCTGGCTTAGATGGAAATTCCAATTGCATCTGGAGAGATAGTTGGGCACTGACGTGAACTGGATGCTCCTCTAGAGGACCAGGAACCACTTCCCAGCATGACATCTCACAATCACCTGGAACTTCAACTTCAACTCTAGGAGATCTGATGCTTCTGGCTTCCAAAGACATTTGCACTCACATGCACGTACTCCACCCCCTCTCCACACACATGTGCATGCATTTGTACACACACACACATATGTACACACCCCACTTAAAAATAGTAAAATGCTGGAGTTGGAGAGATGGCTCAGCCTTCAATATATCTGACGGTTCCTTCAGAGAACCTAGTTTCAATTCCCAGCACCTACGAGTCAGCTTATGGTATTTACAATCCAGTCCCAGGGGATTTGATGCTCTTATTGGCCTCCACATCACTAGACACATTAGTGGTACTCAGAAATACATGCAGGCAAAACACTCATACACTTAAAATGAGAAATTTAAAAATAATAAACAAGAAATATCCAGATAGGTCTACTTAAACAGGAATGGGTCTAGTTAAACATGAGTGTGAGGCCACATTTGATGTATATGTGTGTATACTGATATACACACATATACGTATACATACATACACACACACACACGTGTGTGAGGCCTCATTTGATGTATGTGTGTGTGTGTGTGTGTGTGTGTG